>NW_026057580.1:923828-1136980 GCF_023721935.1 Panthera uncia
ACCACCCAAGGTCACGCCTGCACCGGCCACACCACCCAAGGTCACGCTGGGGCCAGCCACACCATCTAAGGCTGTGCCTGAGCCAGCCACACCATCTGCAGCCACAACTGTACCCACCACATCATCCGAGCTGACAGCAGAGAAGAAACTGGTCCCCGCTGGGCAGTGGGAGAAGCCAACCCCCCAGGAACTTACAGTGGCCCCCCAGACAGAGGCAGAAGGGCACCCCTCAGAGGCCAGTAAGCCTCCTGCACTGGGAGCCCTCTCATCTCCAGCCCTCCCACCAAAGAGATCCCCAGGCGGTGAAGGGGTAGCATTTCTCTACAAGCCCCATCGCAGCCAGGAAAGCCCCAGCCAAGAGGCTGCTGTGGCAGTGGGCGCGCTGGCCACAGGGTCGGTGGGAGGGTCACGGGAACCTGTGGAGGTGAAGGAGCCCCAGGGGCTGCCAGCTAAACCCCCAACCTCAGCCCCGCCTGCCGATGAACTGCTCAGGCACCCGGTGACCGGGGAGGTGGTGCAGCCCGGCTCTCCCATGGCTCTGCTCCTTGCGGCCAGGCAGAGGGCACAGAAGGGAAGGCCGGGAGGGGCCGCCCTGGGCCGGTCCTCCCTGCCAGGGAGTCTCCGGGGCCACGGCAGCCAGCCCCAAGCAGGCTCTGACAGCATCTTCCACAAGGAGGGCCGGCCCAACTCCTTCACTGTGGTCCCCAAGTCACCCAAGGAGGCTGAGAAGGACCCCCAGCCGGCCTCCTCAGCACAGCCTCCGGTACCCAGTCAGTGGAAGCCCCAGCACCCCGGGGACCCAGAGGGCACTGAGCCAAACCACAGACACAACGGGACAAAGGCGGGGGCAAAGCCGGCGTTCTCCATCCTCCCCCAGGGCCGCCTGCTGCCCAAATCCTTCTCGTCCCCCCCTTCTCCTTCCTGCAAGAGGGAAGAGGAGGAGGACGACGACGACGAGGGGGAGTTCTGCTTTGAGGTCATCCCGCCGCCGCCAGAGTTCAGCAACGACCCGGAGCCCCCCGCCCCCGCCCTCCGGTATCTGGGGCGCCGGGGATCCCCTCCCCGGAACAACTTCTTAGACTTGGGGCAGCCCTTGGCTTCTCGGGGCTTCTCACGCTTTCCAGCCGGGGCGCACCACGCCGGGGCCGGGGGCCTGGAGCGCTTCGCCGGCGGGGGCCGGTCGCTCATCAAGAAGCGCCTGTACGTCGGGGAGCCCCAGCGCAGCCCCGGGCAGCCCCGCGGCGGCACCGCCCGCAGCCTGAGCTCCCCCAACTGCTTCGGGCCGCCGCCTGGGGGCCCGGAAATGCGGCGCGTCAACTCGGCGGGCCGCACGCCCCCCGGCGGCCTGCACGCGCCGAGGCTGTCCATGGAGGGCGCAGCCCGCGGGGAGGCCAAGTTCAAGGCGCCCGGCGGCGACTACGGCTTCTCCCCTGCGGCCGGCAGGTGAGTTGGGAGTGGGGCGAGGAACAGACCTGGGGTGGGAAGCCAGGTGAGGGAAGGGTCCACCCGCGGGCCACAGAGAAGCCCACCAGGCCACGGCCACCCGTCCCGCGACATTGGGTTGTCTCCTCTCTGGCTCTCTGGACAGAGAAAGGAACACGAGGAGCTCTTTACCTGGAAAGGGTTTCCCTGACCTGCGTCCTCGTTTCCCACCATTTCACTTGTTCTTTCTCCATCCTCCTGCTTTCCCCACCAGCTGGCTCCCCCTCTTCTGCTGCCTCTTTCCCATCCCCCAGAGGCTCAGGGCTTCAAGCTCAGAGTGGTGTGGGTGGAGACCTGAGTGGTCCTTGGCTGTGGGGATTTCCCAGCCGCACAGAGAAGGATCCAGACTCAGGCTAGGAGTGAAGAGTTCTGAATAGAAGGGTATTAAGCAAGTACTCTGTGGCCAGCCAAGCCTAGACAGGAGGAGGAGCCCTGTGTCTGTTGAATCAATACTGCTGAACTAGGGTCCCACCCTGTCCACCGGGGCTTGTGTGGGCAGATACCATAGCGCTGAGCCATATCTTTCCCTCTTGCGCCCGGAAGGAGATGGGAGGGCTGTTGGTTAACCAGCTGCAGATATTAACCTCACCTCTCTCCTGCTCCCCCTCCCCAGGTCTCCCCACGGAACCCCCCACTATGGAAGCCCCATCAATACATTCACCGTGAGGCCTGGGACCCGCCATCCTATCTCCTATGCCTACTCGGGGAACCACCGGAAAGCCCCATCCTGAGCCCAGGGTGTTCTCAGCTCTACTCTAAGGAGTCAGACCTGGGCACTTGTTTTTTTGCGGGGGTGGGAGGGACGCAGCAGGTGTTAGGCGGCCTGACTTAAACATGCAGGAGTCTTTGTTACCCGAACACAGACGGAGGACGAGTGAGAAGCCGTGGGAAGATGCACAGTGGGTTTCTGTTTCCCAAAGCACTGGCGTGGCTGTGGACTGTCTGCACATGGGGATGGGAGGGGGAAGGAGGGAGGAGAGGAGGAACCTTTAAGGGCCTGGAGCCCGAATTTCCGCTATCTGGTACTGTTTGCTTTAGCACGACTTAAAGCAGTTTTACCAGCGTGGACTCCTGAGCAGGTCCTGAAAGCAAGGGGTGGGGCACTAAGTCTGAATGGGAATCCATCCCAGTGGCTGTGATTGTCTGTCCAGTGCTCCCAGAGGGCTGAGGCCCAGCTCCATCTGGGTAAGGGTGCGGGGCACTACACGTTGAGCTCTTTAGCCTCCGCCGGCCCACCATTTGTCACCCCAAGAGGTGATTCCTAGGTTCCTAGCATAGAAGCCACATTGAGGTGGGACCAGGAATGTGCACATTACAACCTGTGGAGCAGGTACTGGAACAGAGTTCTTTGCATTGGCCAAGGGTGGGGATAGCGGGGCGGATGGTTCATTTTCCCTGGCGCTGGCCCTTAGCCACAGGGAAGCCTAGAGAGAGAAGGAAAACTTGGCAAGTACAGGATGGGAGACAGGACTAAGTCTTGTTTTCCTACTCAGACCCAGGCAGCCATGATTTGGGGGATTGGGCCCAAGGAGCCAGAAGACCTGGGAGCTGGACACCAAGGCCTAACCTAGGCAGAACCCATTTGGGATTTGGAGGGGGCATCCTACCCAACCACCCCTCCCAATCCCAACACTACAGGTCCCCAATATTATTGGGCTTCAAAATGCATAGCGAAGATGCTGGAAGATGGGGAGTGGGAGGCGGCAGAGATGGGCAGTCCCAGACCCGAATTCTTGGGACCAGTCAAGGCAGGCTGCCTCGGTAAGGAGGAATGGGAGGGAGTGGCCAGCCTCAGAGAAGCAGGCCGGTAGGACAGCCAGGAAGCAGCACCCTGTGGGGGCACAGTGTTGGACCTTTAGGACTTGAGGTCACTAGCCAAGATACAGGTTGTGGGGACAGCAGGAGAGCCACTTCAGGGAAGGACAGCGCAGGCACCCCGATGGCACAGGATCTGGTTACCTGTGTTCAAGAAGCAAACCCCGCCCCAGACCAGCACTGGCCCTCTATGTATGTATGTATTTTCCCTGTACGATGTTTTATAAAAGAGTTCACTAATTTATCTGCTGTGTAAGGTTTGAAGGGTGAGGCATGGGCTCCCAGCTGTATGTTGCTCTGGAGTAGGAGGGGAAGGACTGGCTGTCACTTGGCTTGGGAAATAAACAGGCCAGTGTGGAATGGCCTCAGCTCTGTGGCTGTGGATTGATGACTGGGAGCTACCTCGGTGTGATGAGAGGTTGGGAGAGCTCCGCTGGGGAAGCCTGAGCACGGGGGGGTGCCTGACCGGGTGAGCCATTTTGCGGGGCCCACTCTTTCTCTTCTGAGCCTTAGGTTCTGTCTCGAAAGCCTTCAAGGGGAAGAAGCAGAGCTACAGTCTGGTGATAACAAACTGTGTCCTTGAGCAAGTCTCTTGGACTCTCTGAACCTCAGTCTCTTCTTCTGTGTAATGGGCATGATGATAACGCGGACCTAATAAGGCTGCTGAGAAGATCAGAGACAGTCGTGCGCTCATTAACGAGTATTTGAGTGACTCTTGGTGGCAGACGCTGTGCTTAGCGTGGATATACATGACTCCTGCTCACCGCAAGTCTGGTGGAGGAGGGAGGGGCTAAAAAGAACACCCAGAAGCATCACACATTGTAATAATCGGTGGGAGGAAAAGGGACAGGGTGCGTGAGAATAACCAGAGGGCAGGGAGAGAGGAGTGGATCTACTTTAACCCGGTGGTCAGGGAAGGCCTCTTGAGGTGGTGACATTTATGCCAATTTGGGCAAAACACCCAGCAAGTGTCTGGCGGTCAGTGGTTGCTCAGTAAATTGCATTTTTGGCTCGTGACTCCCTTATGTTTGTGTGGGCCTTTCCACAGTTTCCCATAAAGCTCTGACGTGGTATCTAAAGCTTTTCCAGAAAACAGAACCAGAGTCGTCATCTCGAGACAGTGTCCGAGAGAGAGTTGTGTTTCCTCCTCTGTCTGAGTCCTCTGTGGCAGGTGGGGGGCAGGGGAGACCAGGGGGAGGCTCATTGTTCATCAACTTATGCTTCCAAGAGGGGTCTCCCAGACCTCCCCTATCCTGGGGCTTCCTCCTCCTCCTGTCCTTCCGCCGTGAGGCCCTCATCCTGGTAACACAGAGGACAGGGACCCCCACTCCCAGTAGGACTTAGGGCTCTGCCTCTAGCTGCTCACCCCTCCCTGGTCTTCCTAACTTTCCTCTCCCCTCACCTGACATGGGAGGGGCAGAGGGGAGTCGTGGAGGGGCCCTGGTCTCCCACCTACGGCACTCCCTCTGACAAGCCGTGTGACCATGGGTCTCAGCTAACTCATGTGAAAAATGACAGGGACAGACTTGTGCTGCATGTGGGTCTTAGACTTTGTAGGGACCCAGACTTCTTTACTCTTTATTGTTTTTAAAGAGAGAGAGTGTGAGCAGGGGAGGGGCAGAGGGAGGGGGAAAGAGACTCTCAGGCAGGCTCCATGCTCAGCACGAGCCCAACGCAGGGCTTGATCCCACAACTGCAAGATCACTACCTGAGCCTTCCCACATGAAGAGTCGGACGCTCAACACATTGAACCACCCGGGTGCCCTGGGACCCAGACCTCTTCAAAAAGCTGCTGATGGGGGAGAGAAGAAAGTAGAAATAAAATAAAAAGCTGCTGAGAGCTATGGATCCTCACCCCAGAGAGACGCTCCCCACATGCATTTTTACACGTTATTTCAGGCAGTCCCCAGATGCCCTCCAAATAGGGCTCCGCAAACTTCACTCCTGAAAACTCCTGATGTAGCAGTGGTCACGGAAACCAGCAACACTTGACCTTGACAGTTTGAAAAGTTCTTTCATTCTCTGTTTATTCACGATCCTCTGAAACACATTGGCCTTGTCGTGCTCCTAATTCCATTGCATCGATGAGAAAATCAAGGCTTCAAGAAGAAAAGTGAGTTGCTCAGAATAGCCCGCCGGAGTCCAAACTGCAAACTTCATTACAGCTGCCTCCCTTCCGGCTGTATCCACGCACCGCTCCTCCCTCGCCCCATCATGCCACGACCCCAAACCTATGTCTTTCTAGCAGAGCAGGGGGTGGGAGGGCCTGGGGAGGGAACAGTGACTCTGGTGCCAGAAAAGGTTAATTGGCATGGGTGGCACGGGTGTTCCTGGATCAGGTTGGCCACACCTTGGTTTCTGGAACCTCCCAGCGGCTCCTTGGGTGTGGCCTGAGCCCCAGTGGCCAGAACCCCACCTCTTCTGAGAGGCCCAGCCCGGCCCGGAGCAGCAGCAGGGAGGCTGTGCTGGGAGTCTGGGGCCTGCCGTCAGCAGAGCATGAAAGCTCTATCCTCTATGATGCAGTACAGCCCTCCCCAGGGCCCCACTTCCTTACGGGGAAAGGCTTCTCCCGCCGGGGGAAGCTGTAGGATAGAGGTGACTTGGGACCGCTGGGTGCAGGAGAGAGGCCACCCCAGTGCTGGGCTGTCAGGCAGAACTGCCCCTGCCTGCTCACCCCACCTGCCTACCCACCCCCCAAGCAGCCGGTGGCCACTTTCAAAGGCAATGCTGGCGTCCCATCATTAGCTGTCCAGGACGGGCGGCCGCTGATATGAGGCAGAGAACCCGGGCCTCCTCCTTCCAAAGCCCCAGGGACAGCTGGCTAGCTGCTGCAGACCTGGTGTTGGGGCCTCTGGGGATATTTTTAGCCAGGAAGGAGAGAGAAGGTGCACTTCTGGGAGAGGGGTAGAGACCAAGAGAATGCATTACGAATGCTCGCTCATTTCCGTGAAGAATCCCGTGCTCCCCTGCCAATTCCCAGAGGCCCGAGAAGCTTCCTTAACATTTGGCACAGAGGAGCCCCTCCCCCTTGCCCTCCTGGAGAACCATTCTCTCTCTGAGCTTCTTACGGGCTTCTCTGTCTTCAGGCTGGCCCCCTTCCTCCACCCAGGTGTCTCAGCACCCTGACCTTGGCCTCCAGTCTGCCTTGTCTATAGTGTTCTTCTTCAGAAGACTGAGCCGCTCTGCACCACGTTTCCCACATGAAATTGCCCCCGTGGACATTTCCATGTGGATGCCTGGCCTGCCATTCCAATTCGGCCTTTCCAGAAGGGACTATTTTTCCCTTCCTTCCTTCTCACACAATCGTGAGACCAGAGCAGCCAGGCCCATGGCCCCGCTATCCCTAAATCCTGATTCTGGCCTTGCTGCTTCTCTTTGCTCTTTGGCTTCCTCAGGCTGACTCCAGATTCAATCAGAGCTCCCGCAGGAAGCCCCTCGCAGCCCTGCGCTGCTCAGAGATGCCTCCTTCCGCTGTTCTGCACCCACTTCCCTTGGCTGGCTCTTTCTCATCCTCCAGGCTCAACTCAGACATCCCTCGCCCCCTAGGCCACATCGGCTCCTCCTAAAGGCTCCTGGGGCCCCCTGGTCCCTTCCCGTTGGCATTACTCGCTCCTCATCTCCCTCCCCCTGCAGCTGGCAAGCTTCAAAATGCAAGGACTGCTGGCCTTACTCAGCACGGTATTGTTGAACGAATACATGTATTTAGTCAAGTTCTGTCAAGCACTCTTTAAGTTCCTTGAGGGCAAAGGCCAGGTGTCCCATGGACTAGTGACCACATAACTGTCTTGTTTCTAGATGTGTGTAACCTGGCCTAATGCTGAGGTTCTCGGGTGGCGCAAAGTTATGGTTTTAGAGATGGCTTGGGTTTCAAAGGTGTCAAGATGCCTTGGAGCAGCTCCTGCCTGATAGGCTGAGGCACGCTGCCCTCTAAGTGGAGACAGGAAGAGGGGCGTCTGGGTGGCTCAGTCGGTTGAGTGTCTGATTTCGGCTCAGGTTATGATCTCACGGTTTGTGAGTTCCCGCCCCACATCGGGCTCGCTGCTGTCAGCGCAGAGCCTGCTTCAGATCCTCTGTCCTCCCCACCCCCCTCAAAAATAAATAAACCTTTGGGGGAAAAAAAGAATTCTATAAGTGGAGACAGGAAGAGCTGGGGGTGGGGAGTGGGGGTGATGCTACCAGGTGAGGCCGTTCTGGTCCTTAAAAAGGGCCAGGATGTCAGGCAGTCCTCTTATCAGGTCAGGGCCCCTGCCCTCCCTGCAAGTGGGCCAGCCTCCCAAAGCTGCCAGCTCCAACTATCCAAAGGACTCTCGCTCTGCGTTTACTCGTCTTTTGATTTTCTTTAGTCTCCAGTAATGTTATTTGGACCTGCAGCCTATCCCGCCCATGTATCAGGGACCAAGGGCAAAGGTTCTACCCAACTTGTGCCAGAGAATGAGAAGGAACAGCACCTGTTGGCTGGCCCTCCCCACCTGGAGAGCCCTCCCTCAAGAGGAAAGCCTTACAGTCGCAGGTCTAGTCTTCCTTCAACAGCCAGCTGCCTGCGCAGGGTAGGAGGGATCTAGGAGCAGAGTGGGGACCCACCAGCCTCACTCTTTTCAGTTTCTTCCACTTCTGCGTTGGCATCCTTACCCCTAGTGCTACTCTGGGAGGTGAGACACAGCCAGCACTCTCTGCGGGACGCACCCTACTCATTCTCCAAAACTAGATTCCTTGAGTCGCGTCTTCCGCATACCGAGCCTCCCCGTTCCTTTCACCTTTCCTCACGGCCCAGGTATATCTCCTGCCACTTCCTGTCATTGTTACGTATTTTCTGAGCTACTCGAAGATTTGGTAGGCTTCGGTGCTCGTTCTCTCTCGCTCTTTCTGTCTCTCCCCTACTCCGTCTGTGATCTTTTCATGTTTGGGCTCAAATACCTAAGGTTAACACAAAACTCAATCGAGTCCATTCAACACTGCTAGGGGGCGCTCTTCAGTACAAGCCAAAGAGCCTGGCAAAAGGCTCACAGTGGAGTTCAGGAGACACACACACACGAGCGCCAGGCGCCAGCAATATAAAGCAGGAGAATACAGAGTTCTCCCAGCCAGAGAGCTGGGTGGCCAGAGCAGGTGACCCCATGGGACACTGTTGGCCTAGCATTGTGGGTGGCCCCTCTTGCTGGCCTATGACCAGGTCATCAAGGCTGCTCTCAGCTCTGTGACCCCAGTGGGAGCACATGGATAAGCAGGGCAGAGGAAAAGTGGCTGCCATTTGTTTGCTTTTCCCTACAGAGTGTTCCGCACCCAAACCCTCTGTGAAGAGTACTGTTCTCACCGACTCAAACACACACGCTGCTGTTGTCTTTTGGTCACCTCTCTTGGCCATTGAAAGCTGCCCTAGACATTCACTTTAACCCGATTTCTCCAGGGAGAATGGAGGGGCGTGAGGAGAGGACGTCTGTGGAACGGGCCCTGGTGTCCCCCACGGCCTTCCCCGCTCACGCGCGTAGCTCTCAGAGCGCGAAGCTCCGTGCGGGAGATCCTTACGCGTGCACAGCGGCCGTCTGTAACCAGCAGGTGGCGCTGTGCTCACAGGCGCCTGACCTCAAGCCTGGCAGGTGGTCCGAGCTCAGGTTCAGACTGAGCTGAGGTTGATCTGGCTCCTCCTAGGATCCAGGCTCAGAGCTAAGTGCTAGTTGGTGCACCAGTAATTCTCAAACCTGAGCGTGCAAGTCCTGGAGGCTTTGTCAGAACACAGATTCCTAGAACTTGTTCCCAGAGCTCCTGATTCAGTGGGTTTGGGATGGGGACCGAGAATTCACATTTCCAACACGTTCCCCAGTGGGGCTGCCCGTCCCGATGGCCGAGGGACCACACTTTGAGACCTGCTGCTGTGTAGTATCCCATTTAATCTTCTCTCCCCACTCTGGGTTGACAATACCACTCCCAACATACCAAGGAAGAATCTAAAGTCCCCACAGGCCAAGTGACCTAGCCTTGGTCTCACGGCTGGGGCATCGTGCCCACCCTTGTCCCAGAAGGGCAGTGAAAGATTGCAGGCTTGGGATAGTAGGGTACTGGGAGCGGGCATGGGGCACTATTAGTCTGGGACTAATTCCTCAGGTGTCCACAGTGATTTAAAAGCACTTTAGGGGCACCTGGGTGGCTCAGTCGGTTATGCCTCTGACTTCGCTCTGGTCATGATCTCTCGGTTGGTGAGTTCCAGCCCCAAGTCAGGCTCTGTGCTGACAGCTCTGAGCCTGGAGCCTGCTTCAGATTCTGTCTCCCTCTCTCTCTGCCCCTTCTCTGCTTTCTCATACACACACTTCTCTCTCTCAAAAATAAATAAACATAATTAAAAAAAAAAAAACACTTTAGCTTGGGGGCGCCTGCGTGGCTCAGTTGGTTGAGCCTCCAACTTTGGTTCAGGTCATAATCTCCCGGTTGGTGAGTTCGAGCTCTGCTGCCTGTCAGCGCAGAGCCCGCTTGGATCCTCTGTCCCTCTCTCTCTGCCCCTCCCCCGTTTGCACTCCCTCTTCTCCCTCTAAAAATAAATAAACATTTTTTTTAAAGCACTTTGCTTCTATTTAAATTTAGTCTCACAATCCCGGCCAATGCGCACTCTCCCCCATGGAGGTTGTGCTGTGCCGCACCCCACCCCCTTCTGTTTTCAGGACTGAAGTTCACTCAGCTGAGTCCCTCCCTGGGGATGGTCCTTTCCACCAGAGAGCTATCTTTGCCCAAGGTCGCACCTGCTCTGTGGGGGCAGCTCACATTCACTGATGGAGGCGTCCCACCCACCAACTCAGGACAACTCAGAAGGGTCACCCTAGCTCCGGGACTTCTGATGGCCTCTGTCTCGAGCAAGCTCAGACAGCCCCGCTTCTCCCCCGCCTTTCCTCCACCTGTGTGCATTCTGAAGGCACGCCCCAATAAACTTCTGCACACAAAAATCTTTGTCTCCCAGGGAACCTGTCCTGCAAAAACTCGTCATGTACTGTTCCAAGCATTTACATGTATTGTTTCATGGGAACCTCACAACAGCCCCAGGAGGTAGGTATGTTTGTTATCCTCAGTTTATGGATGAGAAACAGAGGAACAGAAAGGCTAAGTAGCTTGCCCAAGGTCACAGAGCTAGCAAGCCGGCAGGGCTGGGGTTCCTGTGCAGTGGTCAGACTCCAGAGCTCCAAAGTATTACATAACACTGTCTTCCAGAACATTCCTGTGGTCTAGCTTCAGGGAAGTTAAACAAAAGAAACAGCTGAAGATACACTCTGATTTGAACGGAGGAAAACCTCTGTTGTCCCCAATTGTTTTCCAGCAGCCTATTGCTGGTGCCTAAACATGCACTGCCTTGGTGCTTAATTTTAGTCCAGGCGTTCTCATCTGGGGGCAATTTTGCTCCCCAGAGGGCATTTGTCAATGCCTGGACACTTTTGGTTGTCAGACCTGGGGGAACTGTAAGGGCATTTAGTAGATGGAAGTCAGGAATGCTACTCACGTCCTACAACACACAATGCAGCCCGCCCCCCACCCCACCCCACCCCACCCCAAATCCAGCCCAAAGTGTCAGGTTGAGAAACCCTGCAATCTACGTTAAAGCCTGGTCTCCCAGAAGTCCCAGTGAGACTAGGCCTTGGTCAAGGTGACCAGAGCTACTTGAGTTTGGGGGTTGATAGAGAGTTTGGAGGGCAAACCTCCTACCTTGCAGTCCTTGAAAAACACGTATTATCCCCAGTTAACAGGTGAGGAAACTGGAACATCAAGAGAGTATATGTGTAGTGAGAAGAGAGGAACCTGAGGGCCCTGGAGACAGCTCTTTCCCTCCTTCATAAGTTAACCACAGGTCAGCTCAGCAGGCCCAGGTTGGTTCAAGGAAAGATCACAAGGCTACAAGACCCCACATTGATACACTCATTCTTCACCTTTGACCTTCCTCCTGCCACTCTGTCCCTTACCTCTCCCTGCTGGCCACACTGTCCTCCTTAACATGCCAATGCCACTCCTGCCTCAGGGCCTTTGCACTTGCTGTCCCTTCATCACTGAATAGTCTCTTCCAGCTATCTGGTCTCAATCCAAATGTTACCCTCTTGGAGAGGTAAGGCCTCCCCTAACCGCTCCACAAAAGGACAATAATACCCTGCCTCCTCCTCATTCTCATTACCATGTGTTTTTTCCTCAGCACTTATCACTATCTAATGTACAATAGATTTATTTGTTTATCCTCCTCTCCCTTACCTCCGCACTGATTTATTTTTTTATTATTATTTTTTTAAATGTTTATTTTGAGATGGAGAGAGAGACACACACACAGAGTGCAAGTAGGGGAAGGGCGGAGAGAGAGGGAGACACAGAATCCGAAGCAGGCTCCAGGCTCTGAGCCGTCAGCACAGAGCCCGATGCGGGGCTTGAACTCACAAACCGCGAGATCATGACCTGAGCCGAAGTCAGACGCTCAACCGACTGAGCCACCCAGGCGCCCCCACACTGATTTATTTAATGCCTTTTTCCCACTGGTCCTGTTTTTTTAATTAATCTTTTTATCGTTTATTGTGTCTGTCATCAACCGTCTCTAATCCATTGTGGAATAAAAAGAAATACAAAAAGGAACTAGCTCATGATCACATGAACCATTCATTAGACTAATCCTTCTAATATTTTTCTATCAAGATTTCCAAACAGCAAAGTGGAACAAACAGGATGCCATCCCACCTTCTCAAGCTTTAGGGGAGAAGCCTGAAGCTGCCACTAAATTTCCTGGGGCACCGGGGTGGCTCAGTCGGTAAAGCATCCGACTTTGGCTCTGGTCATGATCTCATGGTTTGTGAGTTCGAGCCCCGTGTCCGGCTCTGTGCTGACAGCTCAGAGCCTGGAACCTATTTCGGATTCTGTGTCTCCCTCTCCCTGCCTCTCCCCCACTTGTGCTCTGTCTCTCTCAAAAATAAATAAACCTTAAAAACAAAAGAAGGAAGGCTTAGTTTATTTATACTGGGTATCTTCTTCTACCTTTTGAATTTTGTGCTGTGTCCACTTATTTTTTTTTTGAAGCCACTTTTTTTGGGGGCGGTGGGGAGAGCAAGCATGAGTGGTGGGGAGGGGCCAAAGGAGAGAGAAGAGAATCCTAAGCAGGCTCCGTGCTCAGCACAGATCCTGACGCAGGGCTTGATCCCATGACCCTGGGATCACGACCTGAGCCAAAATCTAGAGTTGTACACTCAACTTACTGAGCCACCCAGGTGCCGCATAAATATTTAAATAGTACCTGGC
This sequence comes from Panthera uncia, assembly GCF_023721935.1. Taxonomy (NCBI): domain Eukaryota; kingdom Metazoa; phylum Chordata; class Mammalia; order Carnivora; family Felidae; genus Panthera; species Panthera uncia. Next base: position 936,369 of record NW_026057580.1, read on the forward strand.
CCATAGTAAGTACAACAGAAGTACGAGTTATCATCACTCTTATTTAAAAATCATATAAAATTATTCTGAGGTGGGGAGAACTTGGGAGGGAAGGGAGAGCAGAGCTCAGGCTGTGGGGGTGGGGGTGGGGGTGGCCCAGTCCAGGTGGATGGGTTGCAGATGGTGCTACAAGGAGAGCTACTAGGGGCAGCGGAGCAGGGTGCTCCTGAGAGCTCAGGAAAGATGCAGGCCTCCCTCGTACAAGCTGGGGACACACTCCCTGGCAAGATCCCAGAGTTTCCAGAACATTCCATGAAGCCAGAGGAACACTTCAGGGGAGACCATGAGACCTGGTACATTCGGGCCTCTGAGAGAAGAAACTAAGTACTTCAGAGGACACAGCAGGACTAGCCTTGGGCTCCTTGAGGACGGGGTCTACATCCTCTGGGTTGGCTGAATGACTTTCCAGAGGGCTGCTGCTGGTCTTGTCACCTGGGCGATCAAGAGAGGGCCCAGGCCCAGGAACCACTGTCTCTCACAAGCTTGTGGTGACAGTATCCTCCACCAGCAAGGGTTGGAAGGAGTAGAAAACTTGGGCTTGCTTACATGTATGTCTTTTTTGACCTTTTTTGTTCTCCTGGAGACTGGCCAACTTGAGAGCACTCGGTAGCTTAGGACAATGTCTAATCATTCTCCAGAATGTACCTGGCCCAGGAAACATGGGGAAAGGGAGAAGAAACACTGCTTTGATAATCCTATTTGGATTTTCAGGGGAGAATAATCAAGGAAGGGGGCAGCTTCTGGCGTTGGAGAGGGATGGATAATGTAGCTGGGGGCAGCAGCTAGGATGATTTATATGGAGTATCCCTCCCTCTGAGAATGCAGAGTTTCAGAGAGAATTCTCGCTTTACCCCTGTGCATGCACACCAGGACAATTTGTAAATCGAAAGGACTGACAGGTGTCCACAGCAGCTCAGGGACAGTGGAGAAAGCTGTGTTCCAGAGAACATCTTGGGTCCCTCCTCAGCAGGGATGTCATGCTGGGAACACTGTATGCTAAAATCCACCATGGAGGGGCTCCCGGGTGGCTCAGTTGGTTGAGTGTCCTACTTCAGATCAGGTCATGATCTTACGGTCTGTGAGTTTGAGCCCCACATCGAGCTCACTGCTGTCAGCGTAGAGCCTGCTTTGGATCCTCTGTCCCCTCTCTCTCTGCCCCTCCCCCATTCACACACACTCTCTCTCTCTCTCTCTCTCTCTCTCTCTCCCTCTGTCTCTCAAAAATAAATAAAGCATTAAAAAATAAAACAAAATCCACCATGGAAAAGTTTACCTCAGCCATAATAGAAACGGAAGCTAAAACTATTCTAAAATACCGTTTTTTCACATAGGTTGGCAAAAGATCAAAAGTTTGATCACACACATCGTGTTGATCAGGGTGGAAGGAAGCAGGCTCTTTTTCCCTGGAGGGAGGGTAAAATGGCACAATGCCTGTGGGAGGGCATTTGGCAATAGCTACCAAAATGCTAAATGCGTATTGTGGGCTAGGAGCGCCGCTTCTGGGAAGTTCAGCGACAGCAATCCCAGCAAAATGACATCATGCCATGGCAGCATTGTTTGTTGGAGAGAGTCTCAATTTCCCTAAATAAGTGGCAATAAATTAGAAGAAGACAACACAGCGGCACGCTCTACGGCCATCAAAACCAACAAGGACGCTCTTTATGAACCCATACGGAACGAATTCCAAGAGATATTAAGTGGGGGTGGGGAACAAATGCAGAAAAGTGGATGCAGCATGCCAACATCTGTGTGAAAAAGGGAAAGACGCGTGTCTGGATTTGCTTGATGCGCACGAGATCGCTGGAAGGCAACTTAGACGGCGGGAACCACAGGCCGCAAGTTGGGAGGGGGCCTGGTGTCCTGGAGCTGCCTCTGCTCCCTGAGAAGGCTCTCGTCCCCTTCAGGCTCCACCCTTCCAGGAAAGAGCCCAACCTGTGGCTCCCAGAGGGGGCAGACAGAGGTCGGGAAGGAGCAGGGCTTGAAGCCCCTGTAGCCACTTGGGCGTCTGGGGACCTTACCCTTGTTCTTTAACCTCTAAGCCTCTGTTTCCTCTTCTGGTAAGCAGCGAGAATGATGGTGCTATTAATAAATGAGGCGGGATGTGTGTAAGCAGGGAGGATAATTGTACCACCTTATCAGGCTAGTGAGAGGACGCACAGACTAATCCAGGCGAAGAGTTTAGCACGGTGCCTGGCCCTGGCACTGTGCCAATGGATTGGTTCCAAAATATATCTTGGTTTCTCATTGGCATTCTGACCCTTACAGGATCAAAACAGACACTCCTCAGCAAGGCCAATGAGGCCCTTAGGGTCCACCTTACCTTTAACCTTCATTTGCACACTCAGCCTCGCGTCCCCCTCATAGGAAGTGGTCTCTGTTCTCTCTGCCTGGAATGTCCTTCCTTCCTTTGCTTGACTTGGTCAACTTTAAGGGCCAGCTCACGTGTCACCCTCCCTGGAAAGTCTCAGCCCAGAAGGCGTTTGTGATGCCAGAGTGCCTGGGGTGCCCCTCCGTGGGGCACCATCACACCGCATGGTGATGAAGCCCCCGATCCTGGCTGGTACCCACGCACTTGCTTGCTACGATAAAATGGACAGGAAAAGATACTGAAGTCCACTCAAACAAGCCACAGCAAGACACCATCTTCTGCTCGGACTGATGAACTAACCCCAACAGGTTTGGAGACACGGGAGGTGGAACTGTAAGAGGCAGGCACGGAGGCGAGAGCGTAAGTTGCCATGACTCGCGGGGCAACCGGGGACCCCTGTCCACATTTAGCAGGTGCCCACAGAGAAACGACCTACGCACAAATCTGCTCACTGCATCCGTGTGCAACAGTAGAAGGCTGGAGACTCCCTACGGGCCCATCCCCTGGGGACAGGTTGACTAAGTTACGGTAGAGCCACACTATGGAACACCACACGACCAAGAAACAGAACAAAGAAACTTTTTATTACTGACATGGAACCATTGCCAAATGATACACTGAGAAGTGCGGGAGAAAGCATGGATAGTTTGTATAGTATCCGCCACTGGGTAAAAAGAGGAGCGAGTATATACAAGCATTTGCATTTGAAACACAGACTATTTCTGGAAGAATAGGTAAGATAATATTGATACTAACATACTGGTAGCCTCCAGGGAAGAGAACTGGGAGTCTGGGAAACAGGGAAAGAAGGAGATGCTTAGTCATCACTTAGATCTTTTTCCTGTCTTTTAAATTTTATACTATGTACATATATTATCTATTCAAAATTAAATAAAATAACTTTTTTAGGAAAGAAGGAAAAGCTAGTAATAAAATGGAGTTGAGGCTAAGCCACTCGCTCCAGGAGGAGGAAAAATACCTTGAACGTGTCTCCAGAAGCGAGAATGTCCATGGGAAATCATTCCCTCCGGCCGGCTGCCCCCTCCACCCGCAATGTGAGCTGACGTTCAGAGAATTAAGAACCTGTTTCAGTATGAGCCTGAGTAAAACAGAAGAACGATAAACTCACGATCAGTAGTCAAAGAAAATTCATAAATGAATGCATAATGAAAACCTAAAGAAATGAAATTAGAATTTGCCCCCCGCCAGCCCCCGCTGCCGGCTCTTTCATGATGGCAAATAACAGGCAAGGCTCAGCTCATGCTTCTTTTTTTTTTTTTTTAAATTTTTTTAAAACATTTATTCATTTTTGAGAGACAGAGCACGAGCCGGGGAGGGGCACAGAGAGAGGGAGACACAGAATCTGAAGCAGGCTCCAGGCTCTGAGCTGTCAGCACAGAGCCCAACGTGGGGCTCAAACCCAAGAACTGCAAGATCATGAGCTGAGCCGAAGTTGGACGCTTAACAGACTGAGCCACGCGGGTGCCCCATCAGCTCATGCCTCTTATACCCAGGGCACAACTAGTCCTAAGAGCCTCTGAACCTCCTGATCCTTCTATTAAACCTCACAGATCATCAGGAACTCACTGGGTAAATGCGCGGGAGCAGGGCCCCCTTCCAGCCCCAGGCCCCACCAGTTCAAATGACCCCTTTTCTGGGGAAATACTGTTGTAGAGCTGGCAGACGTGTTCCCAAACCTAACCTACCGAGCTGGGGTGCCACCTGAGGACCAATGCCATGGAAGAGACCTCTGCCAGATTTACAAGGGAGAGAATTGGTTATAGCTGACACCAAACTAGCCTCCAAAGACATTACAGGAGGGGCACAGGAGCCTGGGGTGGGGGTGCTGTGCAGGAGCAGGTGGGGCTTTGGGGATGGTGGGGACTTGAGCACCTGAGTGCTCTCAGGCAGGGTCACCTGCCCTCCCGCCTTCCCTCAGGCCATCTGGGCTCTCCCCTGTCCCTTACTCACCTCTTCCAGAAGCTTCACTTGCCAACCCACCCCACACGGGCAGTCTTCAGCCCTCAAGTCTATCCCTCTCCTGACAGTTCCCCCATCTTGAGTTAAACAGGTTCTCGTGTTTCTTTGTCTCCCTGACTACAGCGTGAGCACCTGGGGGAAGGGAGTTTACTGTGTGTTTGTTTCCTCCCTCTCCCCTCAGTCCAGAACTGACGGCAGGGAGAGGTCACACTCAGCTTTGTTGGCTCTCTCGGGGCCTCCAATTTTGGGGGGCACTGGCTGTCCCTCCAGTTGAATCATGTATGCTCCATGCCAAACTTTGCAAACGTAACTAAAGACAAGTAGTCTCATGCCCCTCCAGCGGCCAGAATGAGCCTGACGCTCCCTCTTTACCCGTCTCTGAATAACACCCAAAGCCCTTCCTCAGGCTTGGGAAGCTATGTGCCAGGTGACCCCTGCTCTTCCCCAGCCTCTCTTCCTTCTGCAGGCACACAGCCTCTCACTGCCCGGGGGCACGGACACTCCTGCCTCAGAGCCTGCATGCTTGCTTGCCTTTCCTTCTCCCTGGAATGCTTTTCCATGGGTGGCTGGCCTCATGGATGCATTCAGGGCCCTGCTCAGAGACAGCTTTCCTCCCTCACCTTTTCTAAAATAGCCACCCCTGAGGCGCCTGGGCGGCTCAGTCTGTGGAGTGTTGGACTCAGTCTCGGGTCATGATCTCGCGGTCTGGTTCATGGGTTTGAGCCCTGCATCAGGCCCACTGCTGTCGGCCTAGAGTCCGCTTCAGATCTCCACCTCTCTGTCCCTCCCAGGCTCACGCGTGCACTCTCTCAAAAATAAACAAAACGTGACCCCTTCGGCACCTAGGTCCTCTCATCTGCTCCTCCAGATCCACTCACTCCCACCTTCACCCTGCGCTGTGCCCTGGGAGGCTGGCCCTCTGGCTTCCAGCTTCCATTGGGCAGAGAATGGGCAGGACACCGGAATTTTGGAGGGAGGAGGCTGGGGTCAGTCTATTAATTTCCCAGCTGGCTCCTTCCCTGTAGGGTTGCTGTGTGTGACCTGGCACCTCAATGACCTAAGGCCTCGGCTCTTGGCAGAAGGTGCCCACACAGGCCTCTCTCCAGGTTCTGGTAGCTGCTCCCCCCACCCCCCCTCCCCGTCATCCAGGAAGTACACCCCGGCTAGTGGCGCCCTACCCTCTGCCCACACTGTTGGAGGTAATCCCTTTATTAGATCTTCCTTAAATCACCCAAAGTACACTCTGGCTTTCCCTGCAGGCCCCCACTTCACCACCCTACATTACATGCCTCTTGTTTGTGGGCTGTCTGTCCCACAACTGGACCACGATGTCAGAGGAGGTAACGGCCTTACTCTGTGCTGTATCCCAACGTGTGGCTCAGCCCCCGCATGCAGTAAGTAGCTCGGTTAAAGTTTGCTGAATGAATGAATGAGGAAGGGAAGGATCAATATAATCTGGAGAGAGGATATGGAGACTGGAAGGACAGGTAAGATTTTAGGAGGTGGGAGGCAGGAAGCACACAAATGAAGGCCCAGGGGGCAGCGGTGATGAGAATGGCCTTCTCCCCTCAAGGCATAAAGACCCCCATTAGGTCCTTCTCCACTTTTCTCCACAATCTCTAATGCGCTGGGTTTTGTCTCACTGGAATGAATGCCCTGGGGGCAGGGGTCATGCCTGTCTTGTTTACTGTGGAATCCTTTGAGCCTGGCAGTCTCTGGCATACACCCAAGGCACTAGGTCCGGCTTTGTTGAATAAATGAAAGCGATACTCGTTATCCAAAAGAAACAATGAACTGACACTGGACCTGGGAAGCCAGATCGGGCAGGCTGGACTTGGGGTAAGGAGCGGGGTAGGGAAGAACTACAAGGCGTCCTGCAGGGAGGGGAAGGGCTTGAAGGAAGACGGGCCTTCAGGGGACGCAGGCTGGGAGAGAGCAGAGATGTGCAGCATCAGACTGGCCAGGCGGGGAAGGGATGGCAGAATTTGGTGACCGACCGGATGCAGAGGAAGAGTGAAGACTCCAGAGTGTTTAGCTGGGTGACTGGCAGGATGGGTCGATGCTGTGAAGCCTGCCATCGTGGCCCAAGGCAAACACTCAAGGGCCAGGTGCTCTTGGCCTGTTTCTAACTTCCTGCGGAAGTGGGAAAACTGGGGAGCGGACGTGGTTTGAGGGGACACTGAATCAAATGCAATCTGTGTGGCATTGGGAGTATGGTCAGACAGCTTGGTGGAGAGCGAGCTACAGACAGAAGATGCTGAGGACCCCTGGGGGTATCAGCTGGAGGTGGAGGAGTAGATGAGCCACCTCCTTGTGAAAGCAGAGGACCGTTTGGGACCGTCCATAGCTGGGTGGGTCGGGAGGAAGAGCCAGCAAAGAAAAGGGAAACCCGGAGGCAGACTGACAAGGAAAGGACAGCGATGTCATGGAAGCCAAGGGAACAACTCTGAAGGAAGGGGCAGCCAACAAGGTCACACATCAAGGGCGAACGCTGGGTTAGACTTCACTGAGGGCCCCATCCTAGAAGAGGAGCTGACTGATGGCCTCTGGTCAGGCTGGGAGAGCCCAGGGTGCCAAGTCAGGTGGCCTCCGTGTTCGGGAAGTGTTTGCTGCCTGTCCCACCAAGGCATTCCCTGGCACACGGCCTCGGCCTCATCTGTGGCAGATTGCCACTTGTCCTCCAAATGCATTCCTTTGTTCTCTCCAGGGGGGCATAGCTCCCAAATTTTACCCAGCCGCTCCGCTGAAACCCACATTTCCTCACTTCCCTTGCAGTTCGGTGGGGCCATTGACTAGGATGGGGCAGCTTCTGGGTGTTGAGTTCTCCTTTACATACACCTCCCATCTGCCACCTTCCCCCAGGCAGGAATGCACACCCAGCAGACAGGGTGGCAACCGCCTTCCATCACGTGGGTGTGAACGTCACCTGAGGTGATGGAGGAGCCAGGACACAAGGACACAATACCATCAGGCCATCAAGCCAGCCTGCACCCACCTACTCAGGCTTTCATAGAAGGCATACTTTTCTGTCTTACACCACTATAGTTGCGGATTTTTTTTTAAGAGCAGCCCAACTCATATTGGAACACATCATTTAATCCAGTAGAAATACCACCTTAGATCACACCAAAAGTTTGATCAGGGACGTGAAAGGTGCCACAGGCACTTCCCCCTGCCTAAGATCCTCGTTCTCCTCGTGCCAGGGCATCCTTAAGTCTCCTTAATAATCTGTTACAGATCTATCTATTCATAAACTGCTCAAAATCCTTCATAAATGTTTTTGGCCCTTGGTCTATTCATCAAGGAATGGACAAGAGCAGTGATTAGCAGCCTCAGCCTGCCTCACTGTCACCCTCTCTGCCACTGGTTGTTTCTAGCTCCCTCCTCCCCCCACCCGCAGGCCAACGACAGTGTGGGTGTGCGGTGGGGGATCGCTTCGTACAAAGTAGTGCTCAATGCATTTGAGGAACAGAGGCGTGTAGGGTCAAGAAGCAAGAGCGAAAGGTAAAAAGCATGAGCTTGGGAGGAGAATGCTGGGCACAGACTGCAGCTTTATGACTCAGCAGCCATGTGGACTGCGTTGTCACCGACCTCCCTGGACCTCCATGTCCCCACCTGAAAATGTAGACGGTAAGAAAATCTGCTATTGAGGTAACGGTGAGGAGTAAATGAGTCAATACGTGTAAAACAGTGATCAGCAAGAGTTAGGATCCCAGTTAGTATGTTTTTTTATTTTTTTAATGTTTATTTATTTTTGAGAGAGACAGAGCATGAGCAGGGCAGGGGCAGAGAGAAAGGAACACACAGAATCCAAAGCAGGCTCCAGGCTCTGAGCTGTCAGCACAGAGCCGGACGCAGGGCTCAAACTCATGAACCGTGCGACCATGACCTGGGCTGAAGTCAGACGCTTAACCGACTGAGCCACCCAGGCACCCCAGTATCAGTTTTTATGCGTAATTTTTAAAGCAACAGAAAAAGGAAAGGTCTGGCAATGGAATAATAGTGTCATTTAGAAGCCACAGTTACAGACATTCTCATTACACCTTCCTGACAAGGTATCATAATTATCCCATTTTATAGAACCTGGTTTTGTAGTTTAGTGATTTGCCCAAGATTTCACAGCTGGCAAGTTGAGGGGGCCATAGATACAAACGTCAGCAAGGTTTGTTCTACTGAGTCACATGGCCTCTTAGAGCAACTCTAGGATTCTAGAAAAACGAAGCTTAAGTCTGTCCGTTCTTTTACGCTTGTTCCCCGAGCCCAGGCCATGTTGTTACTGGTTTCTGTTTTCACTGCTCACTATGTAACTACCCCTTAGTCAGAAACAAAGACAAGGGGTCTGCTGAGTGTCCCTGCCCCCGCCTAGACTGGGGCTGCTGATGGAGGTGGGGTCGAGGAAGGGGCATACTTCTCAGTGAACAGTCGAGGGACTGGTGTATACTTAAGAGACGAGAAAACCCGAGGTGCCTGGGTGGCTCAGTCAGTTAAGTGTCTGACTTCGGCTCAGGTCATGATCTTACAGCTTGTGAGTTTGAGCCCCACATCACGTTCATCGCTGACAGCTTGGAACCTGCTTGGAACCTGCTTGGAGCCTGCTTCGGATTCTGTGTCTCCCTCTCTCCCTCTGCCCCTCCCCCACTCACACTCTGTCTCTCAAAAAATAAATAAACATAAAAAAGAGACAGATGAGAAAACCAAGTGCAGTGTGTGGATCTTATTTTGATTTTTTTTTAATGTTATTTATTTTTGAGAGAGAGAGACAGTGCAAGCAGGGGAAGGTCAGAGAGAGAGAGGGAGACACAGAATCTGAAGCAGGCCCCAGGCTCCGAGCTGTCAGCACAGAGCCTGACGTGGGGCTCGAACGCACGAACCATGAGATCATGACCTGAGCTGAAGTCTGATGCTTAACTGACTGAGCCACCCAGGCACCCCTTATTTTGATCTTGAGTCAAGCAAGCCAACTATTAAAAACAGAAACATTTTTTAGACAACCGGAAAAATTTGAATATGAACTCAAATGAAATAATGAAATCACTGTTCATTTGTTAAGAATGATATGGACATGGTAATTATGTTTTAAAAAAAGTTTGGGGTGCCTGGGTGGCTCAGTTGGTTAAGCATCCAACTTTGGCTTGGGTCATGATCTTGCGGTGAGTTCAAGTCCCACATCAGGCTTTATGCTGACAGTTTGAAGCCTGCTTCAGATTCTGTCTCCCTTTCTTTCTGCCCCTTCCCTGCTTGCGCTCTGTTTCTTTCTCTCTAAAATAAATAAAATACAAAAAACAAAAATAAAAACAAATAAATTTAAAAAGTCTATCAGGGCACCTGGGTGGCTCAGTTGGTTAAGCATCTGACTTCAGGTCATTATCTCATAGCTCGTGGGTTTGAGACTCCCGTCAGGCTCTGTGCTGACAGCTTGGAGCCTGGGGCCTGCTTCGGATTCTGTGTCTTCCTCTCTCTGCCCCTCCCCGCTCACGCTCCCTTTCTCAAAAATAAACATTAAAAAAAAATTTTTTTTAAATAAGTCTACCAACCCACACAAAAAAACTAATTTTTGACAAAGGTATAAATGTAATTAATTCAATGAAAGAAAGTAGCTTTTCAACAAAAGGTGCTGGGTCAATTGGACATTTATAGGCGAAATAATGAACTCAAACTTCATATCTTAAAAAAAAAAATATGAAGGGTTTGAGTTCATTCTTTAAAGATGTAAAAAATATTATTTTTATCATTTAATACTTTAATATTTTAGTATTTAAATATAAATACAAGTTTATAAATATATAAATATAAATATTCATAAAATTATATTTAAATTTAAATATTTATGCATATATTTTATATTAACATTTATAATTTGTTTAAATATTAACATTTTAATATTATTTAAATATAAATTTACAAATGAATATAATATATAAAATAAATACACATATCTTTAAAAAATATAAATATTTAATATTATTTTATATTAAATATTTTTAATTTTTTTTTTTTTTTTTTTTTTTTTAATAATCTCTGCACCCAACATGGAACTCAAACCCACAACCTCAAGATCAAGAGGTACATGGTTCACCGACTGAACCAGTCAGGTGGCCCTAAACCTCACATCTTAGATAAAAATATACTCAAAATAGATCAAGATCTAAAATGTAAAACATAAATCTATAAACACGTTACAAAAAAATAGAGAAAGATTTTTGGGAGCTAGGGCTTTGGTGAATAGATTTTAGACCTGAAAAACTCAATATGCCTAAAACCTAAAACCTTTTTATACAAAAAACTAAAAATGCCCATAAAGGAAAACACTGATAAATTGGTCTTCAAAATTAAAAACTCTGTGCTTTGCTAAAGAGCCTGTGGAGAGGACACAAAGGCAAGCTGTGGAGTGGCAAAGTGTTTGCAAACCACACATCTGACAAAGTTCTTGTATCTAGAATGAGGAAATCTCAAAACAAAGAAACAATCCAATGAGATAGTTCAAATTCAACAGGCAAAAGACTCAAATGGATTCCACCAGCTAGGAGGCGCCTGGGTGGCTCAGCCGGTTAAGCGGCCGACTTTGGCTCAGGTCATGATCTCACGGTTTGTGGGTTCAAGCCCCACATTGGGCTCTGGGCTGACAGCTCAGAGCCTGGAGCCTGTTTCAGATTCTGTGTCTCCCTCTCTCTCTGACCCTCCCCCACTTGCACTCTGTCTCTCTCTCAAAAATAAATAAACATTAAAAAAAAATTAAAAAACAAAAAACAAAAAACAGATTCCACCAGCTAGGAAATAAGCACATCTAGCCATTAGAAAAATACAAATTAAGGTCACAGTGAGATATTACTACACACCTATCAGAAGGGCTAAAGTAACTAAAAAGTGTAACACCAAATATTGGTGAGGATGTGGAAATTGGATCACTCATACACTGCTAGGAGGAATGCAGAACAGCACAGCTACTCTGGGAAAGAGTTTCAGTTCTTAACGTTAAGTGTGCCGTTACCACAGGGCCCAGCAATTGCATTCTTGGATGTTTATTGCATTCTTGGATGTTTATTGCAGAGAAACAAAACTTATGTTTACCTAAAAACCTATACACAAATGTGCTTAGCTGCTTTATTCATAATAGGCCCAAACTGGACACAGGTCTCAATGTTCCTCAAAGTGTGAATGGTTAAACAGACTGTGGTATATCCATACCAGGAAGTATGACTCAGCAATAAAACCAAAGGAACTACTGAAACACACAACCTCGGATGGCTATCTTACATGCTGAGTGAAATTAAAAGGCTATAACTTTATGATTCCATTTATATTAACAATCTTTTTTTTCCCCAGTAAACTCTATGCCGAACGTGGGGCTTGAACTCACGACCCCTGAGATCAAGAATTGCATGCTCTGACTGAGCCAGCCAGGTGCCCCCATTTATATATTAATAATCTTTATATAAAATTATAAAGATGAACAGAAGAGTAGCCACCAGGGGCTTGGGATGGGGGAGAGGTGGATGCGGTTATGGAGAAGCAGCAAAATGGGAGAGTAGTGGTATTGACAGAAATGTTCTGCATCTTGATTGTGGTGATTGTTAACGTGAATCCACACATAACCAAACTGCACAGAACTGCGCGCACACACACACACACACACACACACACACACACACACACACACACACGACAAGATGAAATCCGAATAAGCTCTGTGGGTTGTACCAATGCCAATCTCCTGGGTTTGATTCTGCACTTGTTATACAAGATGCTACCGCTGGGGGGAACTGGGCAAAGGGTACGTGGAACCTCCCTGAACATTTTTGTTTGTTTGCTTGTTTTTGAGACAGAGACAGGGGAGGGGGGCAGAGAGAGAGGGAGACAGAGGATCTGAAGCGGGCTTTGAGCTGACAGCAGAGAGCCCAATGCAGGGCTTAAACTCACAAACTGGGAGATCATGACCTGAGCCCAAGTCGGATGCTTAACCAACTGAGCCATGCAGGTGCCCCTGAACATTTTTGTTTTTGCCAACACCCTGTGAATCTCTAATTTTAAAAATAGAAAGAAAAAAGGTCCATCAGAGTGAGATTCATGATGACCTAAATGACATAGGTCTTGGGTTTGCTTTAAAAAAAAAACCTCCAGGAAGAAAAAATAAAGGAAAAACAAGTGGGAGAGATCGATGAAACAGAACTGAAAAGATGTCAGTAAGTGTTGATGCTGGGTGAAGGATATTCAGGGAAAGCATATATACTTTCCTCATTCTGTATTTGAAAATTTCCAAAATAGAAGTTTTATATAGTTCCCAGGGGTACTTAGTTCAACAGAAGGACTAAACCTTATCTGTCTACAGTCTTACTCATTGCTGGAACTTCTGAATACAGATTAAGTTCAAAGTATATCATTCTATTTCATTTGCAAAGTTTTTATTAGGACCTTTTATTTATGACCTTTAGAGCTCATAAATCACATTCTTAATCTGGCTCTGCTTACTACTTTTTCCCTCCAAGAAGTCTCCCAAAGTTATAAAAAATAGAAATTTATAAATACACATTGAGAATTATGCACAGTTTTTACACAATAGTCGGGTCAATGTTTCCAGCTGTCTAATCATCTCCCAGGACCTCTCATCCGAAACAGAATGACGGACTCCGAAATCTCTACAGCAGAAATGGCAGCTCTGGCCCCAACCCACCATCCACCCTCAGCATCACGGCACTGGGCAGGCACTGGGCAGGTGTTGGTTTTGGACAGTCATGGCAGAACAGGAACTGCAGAAATGCTAGTTGGGATGGCGGCGCTGTGAGGGCAGCAAGCCGGGAAGGTTTCAGCCCTGTACCTGCCACAGCTCATACCTGGGACTGTACTTAAACTCCACAGCCCAAGAATCGCCAAGAGCCGAACCATAGACTCAGCATAGGCCCAGTCTGACTGCGGCCAACTGGAAGAGTTCCAGGCCATTACAAACCTGAAAAACGCTTCCTTGGTCCAGAGGTGGGGAACCCAAATGTCTACTTAGTCTGTCGTCTTCAGTCACTAACAAGCAGCTCTTTCCTTCCAGGCAAAGGGATGGAGTGCCTGGGGCTACAGTGAGGCCAGAGGGACATGGTAGCTGCTGTCAAGTTCAAGTTTTCAAATTCACCAAGAGCATGGAAAACGGAGAGATTACTCTGGAAGAGGAGCATAAGGAAAGTTCAATATGGACCTTAGGTCACTAACCCAGGGAACGCCTTGGTCATCCTGTGTTAACTTCCAGGTGTCACTGGCATTTTTCTTCTTTGGACTTGATTTTTAAATCTCTTCCTTTGGAGACCAGCCAAAGGGTATCAGCTTGCCCAGCATCTTCCTTAACATTTTTTTTTTTTTTTTGGTTTGTAGGGTGCATCAAGGATAAAGTCTTCTCTCCCCAGGAGGAAAAGAGGTTGGACAGATTCAGACCTGCTTTTGGAAGAACACCCTGGCTTGGCCTGCAGGCTCCTCTGAGCCCACCTCCACCATAAGGTGGGGCCACAGCCTTCTGAACACGCCAGCCTTCCAGCAGACCGGCCAGGCCCATCCTTCAAGATCTCACCCTCCCCCGACCCCCGCCATCAAATCCCTTTCCTATTGTTTACAATCGGTGATTCTTCTACAAGTCACAGTATAATATAGCCACTGATTTAGGCTCTTGTCAGAGAAAACTTCTTTTCCCGAGATGGGGCAGGGCTTGGTAGTTCCCAAGCATGCATCCCCCAGAGGGACAATAAGTGACAAATCTCTCAGGAGAGAGTGCTGCCCAGCTTTATGGGAGCGTTCAAGTGCCGGTGAGAGTCAGTGCTGCCCTTATTCTCCTCTGCCTTTAACATGCCTGCACATGCCTCCTGACTCCTGCCAGCCCCAGATCAAGACTGTGATGAGCGGGCCTCCTGTTTCCAACAGGCTGAGGGAGGACAAAGTCACCTTCCATCAGCTCGCAGGGCACTTGGAGCCCAGGTGAGGAGAGAAGTAAGATTGAGGTTCTGGGGCAATAAATTGGTGCCACAAGTTATCTGTGAGTCAGTAAGAGGGGTCCAGGTATCCTGAACTACAAACGAGGCAAGCGGTCTTTCTGGCAGTAAGCACAGCAGGCAAAGAACCCTTTCTCTCCTGCCACCTTCCCTGGCCTTCCAGGTTTCAAAGGAATCAAGTCCTGTGATAATAACTGAAGTCACTGGCCGTTCCTGCGCCCCACAGTACGGCCAGGTTGATTAGGAGAAGCTGATCATTACCGTCCCGTCTTCCTCCACCCAAATATCCAGTGCAAGTAGGTAATCTTAATATTGAGTTTGCTATTAAAATCATGCCCAGTCACGTCCGGCTGCCTGGGCTTGACCTCAAGGAGGCCACCCTCTCTTCTTCCTTGAGTGGCTTTAACGGCCCCGAGAGAGTGGTGTCCGCGTCTCTGTACAAGGCAGGCTTCCTTCTCGGCTCACGAGAGGGACCTAGAAAGAAGAAGAATCCATGGAGCCTGCCCGGTGGGGGACCCACCTGCGTCTTCTAAGGGGGACGGCTCCAGGGCTGTGAAGGCTTGTCCCCCAGCTGCAGGATGCTCAACCTCTTTGCAATAAGAGGTACATTGGGGGAGGGGAGATGAGTGAGGTGAGGAAAAGGGAAAAGATTTCCTCTCGCCAGAGGAGCTTTCCCCACGTTTCAGACCTGCTGGGGAGCCTCTCTTTCCTGCCAAGGAGGAGAGAAGGCCACCTCGGTTGGCCAGACAAGCCTCTCTGCACCCCAGCCTCCAACTCACTTCTTCCTGCGAATCTTGGGTTTCTTCACAGGTCGCAGATAAGGGTTATCGATGATGTTCTCCTCCCCATTCCGGCTTCCCGACAAGGAGGGGTTCTGCTGCAGGACAGAGGTGTTCTCCTTCTCGGCTCCAGAATCATCCTTTGAGCAAAAGCCGAAATAAAGCAAAATACCAATGGCATAAGGAAAGAGATCATGCCCATCGTAAGAACTACTATTAGCATCCCTTTCGTCAAGCAATTAGAAGCCCAGGGACCACTTTCTTGCTAATGCACCTATCCCTGCCCCAGATGAGATGAGGCCCAGGCAGGGGCCGGCTATCAGAGGAAGACGAGACCAACCGCCTGGACACAGGGGAGCACAGAACACAAAACTCTGAGCCTCTCGAGAAGACAGGGACATGAGTTAGAATAGAGTCTTGGCAGGGAGTCAGGGGCTAACAGTTAGATGCTCAAGGAGGAAACCCAGTCTGTGGGGAGATAAAGACAAAGATAAGTGACCCCTGATGCTTTGCAGGACACAGGGCCAGAACAAATCATGTGCATAGGGAATCGCCCGGACCAAACGGAATGAAAATCATGATCAATTTCCTCCATATTCTCAAATGTCTGGTACCTGCAACAGGTACCAATGATCATATTGCAGCAGAGGCCAGAAACTTCTTGAGCCCTGAGGGTTCCGGCCCAGGCAAAGCAGGGCATATGCAGGAACCAACACGGGAAGAGCAACGATAATCCCCATCAGTGACCTGTGGGTCAGGTCTTTCGCTGTTTGCTTTTTGAGGAAAGCGATCTGGGAGAAAAGTTTATAGGTTTACATGTATCCAACATGATCCCAATTAAAACATTTTATTTGTAATGTGTGTAGACATAGAAAAAATAGGTTGAAACATTTGAAACTGGTTCTAGGAATATGGATGATTGCTTCTCTTTTTCCTTATTTATACGCTCTTCTATTTTCCAAGTTCTTTAAAATGAGCACAGGCTGTAGGGGAAGGGGGAGAAAAATCACACAACCATACCGAGGGCATAACCTAGAACTCAGGCCTGAGAGACTGTAAGTGACCAGAAGAAGTTGGTGGGGCTGCGCCCCCTGGTGACAGGCCAAGGGTTCTGCCGCTGAGGTTCCTGTCAGGTAACGGAGGCAAAAAGAGGGCCTGACCTCAACCAGGAAATTCTGTTGTCAGGAGACAGCAGGGTAGAGGACGCTGCGATTGGATAAAAGGAACAGCAGGCTGTCCCACAAGGGGCAGGAGGCCTAGGACAGGGACTCCTGTCCAGGTTTAGTGAGTCTGAAGAAAATGGCTCACTTCTAGGTTCGGCTGCTCACCCCTCACTGTCCCGCCAATTCTGTTCTCCCCGAAGACCCAGTTCCAATCAGGGTCCCTGGGCTTTCCCTCTCCAACACCTGGTCTGGTGGGACCACAAGGTGACCTAGAGCCACTGTGGACCTTCTGGAGGCTCTCTTGAAAGCGAGTGCTCCAAGGTCAACCTAGCTCATGCTGGACACAAGGTCTGACCATGACCAGACCTGCCTGGGATGTTTGGCTCCCAATCTTTCTGAAGTTCTGAACGGCTTGATTTACTTCGCTACTGTCTTCTCTTTACTGCAACCGCTCTATCCTCAAAGTTGCTGAAAGTTCACTTCAACGCTGCCTTAAAGTGTTTCCTGAGATAATATGGATGGAAGGGGAGAGTCACGGGCGTGGAAAAGCCAGCCCTGGGGACCTCTGCTGGAGGCCACTAGGCCCTCTCCATGCGGCTCACTTGTCTCACAAGGCCAGGATGTGGGTCCCGAGTCATGGGACAACAGCTTCTCTTCTCCCAAGTAGAGCTGGAAATGCCACTTTCTTGCCTCCTTCAGGGACAGGCAGCCTTGAGATAGGGAGGGACAGGAGTAGATAAAAGTAAAGTACCAAACTGAGATTTGCTTAAAAAAGGTAGGAGCGGAAGAGTCCCTCAGGAGCCTGCGGAGGCCAGAGCACGTGAGCTCCGGTGAGCCCCACACGTCCTGGGGGTGACCGAGGTGCCTCTCGCCTTCCAACGCCGTGTCCACGCCAGCAACTGCCACGTGGGCCTCTCTGCCCTCGCTGCTCTCCTGACCCCCAGGCTGGCGTAGCCACCTGCTCCCTCGACATCTCCACCCGGTGTCAAGGACGCACCTCAAACTTCTGTGCCAGAAACTGAACTCCGGCCCTTCCCCTATGCCCGGTCCTCCCACAGTCCTCCATGGCGACTCCATCCTTCTAGTTGTTCAAGCCAAAACTCCAGTCATCCTTGCTTTTCTCAGACCCCCCGCACATCCAATCTGTTAGGATAACTTGTTGGCCTTACCTTCAAAGTACAGGCTGACTACCACCACCCTCTCTACTGCAGCTGCCCTGCTGGACCCACACTCTTTCTCTAAGACCACTGCAGCAGCATCCTAACTGACCTCCCCATAGTCAGCGATCCCTAGGGAAGTCAGACATGTCCCTTGCCTGTTGCACACCCTCCCACCACTCCCGTCTCACCCAATTAAAGACCAGCTCTTAAAGCTGCCTGCGGGGTCCTACCTGGTCTGACCTCTGCCTCTCTCCCTCTGCCTCCCTCAGCCGCGGCCACAGCCACACTCACCTCTGTGTTGTTCCTTAGGGCCTTTGCACTGGCTGCTCCCTTTCCAGAACACTCTTCCCCAGATATTTACAGGGCTCACTTGCTCACTTCCTTCAAGTCTCCTGTCAGATGTGTCCTCAGTGATGTCCACCCTGATCACGCTATTTAAAGCTGAAACTTCCATCTTTCACCCTGGATCTTTCCCTACTTGGTCCCCTTGCGCCAACAATAGCAGCTTCATCTTTAATATACAGTAAATGATTTATTTATATATTACGTTTATTGTTGTCGCCCCACTGCCGACCCACGGGCTTCCAAAAGGCAGATGTTTTGTTTGCTCTGTTGGCTGAGGTCCCCCAAGCACCCACAACAGTATCGGGCACACACCCGCACTAAGCAAATACTTGTTGAGTAAATGAATGGCACATTGTTCGTAAAAGAGCAAAAGTTGAGACGCTGGTATCTGGCGTCGGCAGAAGGCCGCTAGTTCAAACGTACAAGAAAAGAAAATTCTCTTATACACTAATTTAAAATGAACAGTCCCTTTATGTTCAAGCAGATGGGAAAAACCAGAACCAGGTTAAAGGAAGCAACTCCCTGGCAACAGTCTTTGAAGGAAGTGCCACCCTTGACACGTAAAAGAATAACTTACAATACTAGCTATTTAATGCACTGTAACAATGTCTGCAAACGCTATTGACGGAAAACATAGATGTGTATAGGGAGCTGGTTAAATTCGATGGTTACATCCATTCAATGGAATATGTGAAGCCATAAAGAAACAACCTGCTGTACACAGATGGAATGATCACCGAGATACAGCGATAAGGGCAAACAGGAAGGGAAAACCGTTCATGGTTTGCTATTTGTGTTGATAACAATGAGGAGACTATGTCTCTAGAAGGATACACAAGGCTGGTGACACTGGCAGCTTTGTAGGAGAGAGGGTGGATGAACAGGGAACACGGATGGCATAAAGAAATTTTTACCAAACATTTTTTTCTACATCGTGAATTTTCAAACATAGGATTATGGGCGCCAGTTCAACAAAGTAACACTGACAAGTCCAATCGATTGTGTATAAACTGTTGCTAGAATCCTCTCCTTGGGGTCTTCTTATTCACGTATTTACTTTTAACAGAAGAGCAAGTGTTTGTACAGCCTAAAACAGTGGGGGCGGGGTAGGTGGTGAGGGAAGCAGCGAGTGCCGTGAGCTGAGCTGCTGGACACCTGACGTTCATTGCTGAGTTAGGTGTTCCTATTCCTGCTTGAACTTGTGAGGAAACAGACTCACGTTAGGTAAGGCAACCAAAGTCACAGTCTCTGGAAAGCAGTGCGGTCTGGATTTGAAGGCAGGCCAGTCTTTGCTGTCTGACTTGACCTCTCGGCCACCCTGCAGTCCACGGGCAGCTCCCAGCATTCTTTCAGCCCCGGTCCACTCACTGCCATGACCTCGTCTATGTCATGACCTGGGGGGGTCAGATAACACATCTGCGGGCCCTTTTAACTGCTTTGTACTTACAAAAGGATGGTGATGTCTGCTTAGAAGATTCCTCCTTCTCCTAGGGTGAACCTCATTTGAGTCCATGACCCCATCACCATATCTCAGACCAAATTAACTGAGTCCAAGACAGAAGTGTAGAATATCAAGTTCCTCTGCTTTATGTAAAGCCATGGGCTTCCAGCCCTAATTCTGAAAGGAATAATCCAACATTAAAGAAACGTGTGTCCAAGCAAGGAGGCCCATCGGCACATCACAGAGAGAGCGTAGGCACCTTTCCCCTGCATTCTGGAGCTGCTGGCTGCCACAGGCCTCACGGAATCTTAGCACGGGGAATGCCTGGTCCAACGACAACCGCCAAGGCATCCTTTGCTCCGAAGCCAGGGCCAGTCTTAAAGGATGGATGTGACTATGGTAGGCTGACCACAGGGTCCCGCAGGCCTTAAAGGCATTTGAGCTCCTAGCCCTTCTTTGGCTCTACTTGGCTCTTTCTCGCAAACATGCAGGAACACGAGTGGGGTCTCAGCCTCTTATGTGCAGAGCACAGCACACGGCTAACCAGATGAGAACACCCACAAGCTCGGAGGACCACATCTCACCTGCCTTGGTCTCTGTGCCCACGCACTCTCATCTCCTCCCCTGGAAACGAAATGCCCGTAACCAGGCCAACCCTGCCACCGCGCCTCGTCCCCTAGGTCCCTTACCCTCTCACCTACCAAAGGACATCACTCCAAAATGTTTCCTTCTTTCCTGCATCCACTTTTCCTCTCTACCAGATCATTCCCGTCAGCGTACTGACATGCTGTTGTTTCTTTAATCTTAAAGAAACAAACAAAAATAAATATACCTCTCTCGACTCCTTAATGTTTCCCCTTTGGCCACCACTCCATTCTTCTCCTTCCCTTTACAGCAAAATTCCTTGAAACGCTTGTCTATATGAGTGCTGTCCAGTGGAACTTTCTGCAATGACATAAACGTTCCCATCTGCACTGCCCTGTATGCTAGCCATTAGCCACAGGAGACTATTTGAAAAGTGGCCAGTGTGACTAAAAAACTGAATTTTTAGTTTTATATCACTGACATTAAGTTTCTTTGTTTACTTATTTATTTAGATTTTATTTTTAAGTAATCTCTATACCCAACATGGGGCTCGAACTCACAACTCTGAGATCAAGAGTCACACACTCCACAGACTGATCCAGCCGGGCGCCCCGAATTTCAGTGTAAATAGACGCGTGGCTACCGTAACGGACGGCACAGTCTATACTTACAGAGTCCAATTTTTCTTGTCCTTTTCCACCTCACCCACACCCAAGGCGCTCTCATGGTTTTAAACACGATCTACACGCTGATGACCCCAAATTCCCATCTCTCTAGCCTTAACAGCTCCCCACACGGCAATCCCTATATCCATCTTGCCACCCGACATCACCGCCTGGCTGTCTAACAAGCATCTCAAAGCTCCCCTGTTTAACCAGAACCCATGCCTTTTCCCCATCCCTGTCCCACCCAGGTCTTTCCGATCTTGGCTGAAGGCAATTCCGTCTTTCCTGTTGTTCAGGCAAAATACCTTGCATTTCTCTTTGGCTCTCCTTCTCACACATCTCACACCCAAACCATCGCTTGGCTCTGCCCTGAACATAGTCTAGAATCTGACCAAATCATCTATCTGACCACGTCTCCTTATCTTCACTTCTACTACCACCTTTCCGTTTACTGGGGAGCCTCCTCACTGGTCTCTCTGCTTCTGCCCTTACCGTCCACAGTCTATTCTCAACATAGCAACCCGACTGACCCTGTTAACAAACCTACACCAGACGCCGACCCTCCTCCGCACAGCATTCCCAATGGCTCCCACCTTACTGAGCAAAAGCCTAGTGTTTAAGACAGCCTTTAAGGCGTGGCCCCCCCCACCCCCCAGAGCTCCCCTTTGTTCATGCTACCCTGATGGCATTGCTATCCTTCAACACAACAGCTCCCACCTCAGGGCCTCTGCATATCCTGTGCCTTCTACAAGGAGTACTCTACTCCCTGATCTGTACAAGCCTTGTTCCATTTAGGTCTTCACTCTGATGTCACCTTCTCAGGTGACCTTCCCTCGTACTGTACTACTTCCTATCTCCTAATTTATAATTTTTCCTTAGCTACATGAGGGCAGAAAATGCTGTCTATTTTGTCTCCTGTTACTTCCCCAGCACCCGGAACTGTGCCTGGCTGGCAGACACTTGTTCAATATTTGGTGAATGAATGAATGAATGAATGAATGAATCCCCAGGACATGGACTTGTCTCTCAAGCAAGAGATCATCACAAGCCTGATCTCAGGCTTCCGGGGTGACAGGCTGAGGGCAGCACGGGAGACTTTTGGGGGTACCGTGAAGTGGGTAGAAGGCAGGACCCACCGTGCTGATGTGCAGAGGGAGGTTCTCGGTGTCTGTCTGCTCATCCTGCTCCGAGGAATCTGTCTCTTCCATCTGTTGCATCTCCAGCTCCGAAGGAAGGAGGGCTGTCAGGTAGGGGATGGTGAAAGGCCTGGCAGCGATCACTGGGAAATCGGAAGAGGGGCACAATTCCAGTCACGGCGCCCTCGCAGCGGGCCGAGAGCCTGACAATCCCACCAACAGCATCGAGTAACAGTAACGGCTAACGCGCTCCAAACACTCAGCGTGGGCCATGCCACGTCCTACACATTATCTTTAATCCTCGCCTCCACCCTATTGAGTACAATTGCCAGCCCCGTTTCACAGATGAGGAACCTGAGGCACGGAAAAGCGACCTCCTCGAGCACACAGAGAGTGGCAGAGCGACATCTCAACTCGGGCAATATGACCTCGGAGCCCACTTTTACCAAGTAGAACCAGACTCAGACAGAAATGGGCTGCATCTGAGCAAAGCACCAGCTTAGTGATCTTATACCCCAGGTCAGTTAGCCCCGCTAAGCCTCATATCTGGGCAGGGATATCGATCTCTTCACCGTAAAGGACTCAAGTCCAAATACTGGACTTGAGAACTCTCTGCATGTAAGTATATCCACTGAGCTAACAGTAAGTGAGCATTCCAGTTCTTCCAAAAAGCATTGATGAAAAGAAATTTTTAATAAAAAAGAAAAAAAAGAAAAGAAACCACCTATGTGTACTTCTATGGCAGAATGTGATTAGCAGAAGACACTCTAAGATTATTTTGGCTACGGCTCAGATGTGAGGTCCTGTGGTCCAAAAGAGCTAGGTTGAATTCTATCTACCAGCTGTGTGACTTGGGGCAGATGACCTCATTTCTTTTCTCTATAGGCCTCGGCTTCCTACGATGGTGGGGACAACAGTTCTGAACTCATAGGTTGGCTCACGAGAGGATTTAATGAGACAATATAAGAGAGATGACTGGCGCAGCATCTGGCCCTTATGAACTGTTAGCGGCTAGTACTCGAGGGCCAGGCAGGCAGCGAGCACTCAATAGGGCTCAATAGGACTTAACCGAACCAGTCGCCCAAACCAATCTCTCTGTTCACCTCTGAGAAAAGCGAAGCCTGTGGAGATGAAGTAACGTGGGCACACGGTGTCGTGACCGTGTGGAGATGAGAACTGCAGGGACATGAAGGGCAAAGACTGGGGGAGGTTCTGTAAGTGCCCCACTCCCGATGCCAATGTCCCTTCTACTACAAGGGCTGTTGCTTCTACTGTATGAGTCTCTCTGATACCTGGGGCTCAGAGTCATCCTCGAGGTAGCTTAAACTCAACCTCAAGCAGCTGATCCCAACAGAGGCCGTAACATTTTGCTTTTATCAGTTAGGGACAGGCCCTGAAGACCTGGAAGAAGGAACCAGAAGTGCAAAGAACAAGGGGCACTTAAGACAAAGCCAGAGCCTTCATTTCTTCCTACCATGCCAAGAGAAAAGGAAGATGGTGTGATTATTTCAAGTGACAAGACAGGGTCCACAGAGGGGAGAGACTCTCACATGGAAACGTGCTGACGTCGTCTTTGAAGAGACTCTGGGTCTCGCCTGTCTTTGCCATAAAACGGGTGAGTGCCCGCTCCACGTCTCGTCTCTGGGACGCAGCCTTCTCCCGTAGGACCTGGTAGTCTGACACGGGCTCGCGGTACGTCTATAAAGAGAACAGCAAAGACACTTAGATTAGTATCGATGGACCATCCTTGCTGCTGCTATGTCCTTCCACCCTTACAATGACCCAATGATGTCAATGAGAGCCGAGACCCCTCACCAGGGGCAGTGGAGGGGCAGAACGAAAATGATGAAACTATCGCTAATTTATTTTGAAGTTTAAAAATTAGAAACATATGCTGACTTCGGCTCAGGTCATGATCTCGCGGTCCGTGAGTTCGAGCCCCGCGTCGGGCTCTGTGCTGACAGCTCGGAGCCTGGAGCCTGTTTCGGATTCTGTGTCTCCCTCTCTCTGACCCTCCCCTGTTCATGCTTTGTCTCTCTCTGTCTCAAAAATAAATAAAACGTTAAAAAAAAAATTTTTTTTTTTTTTAAATTAGAAACATATGAACATTTACTATAGTGATTGCCCCTGGACCTTCACTTAGCTGCTGTGACATAAGGCATAGGAGACGCCATCCTGAAGGAAGGGTAATCCCCCCAGGGAAGCCCTGACAGGGAGCACCCAGCCCCACAGGTGGAAGGTGACATCCTACAGGATGTGAGTGGCTGCTTCAGTATCCCCTTGTTTTCTTAAAGCAAACCTCACACAATGGATACGCTGTCCCAAAAGAGTCTCTCCAAGAAACACTGAGGATATTAATGTAAGTGTAAATGAACAAGAAAATGGTGGGCTGACACTCCTCCCGCTCCTAATTACGAGCACTTTGGCAATCACATTACACAGTGAAAAATGACCGAGATCCCATCAGAATGAGAAGTTAACCAAAACATTTTAAATTGTAACGGAAAAGCTGACATTTTAATAATGACCAAAAAAGCACCTACTTTTTGTGCTATGGAGAGAGGATTTTTAAAAGAGGCGTTGTAGGGGCGCCTGGGTGGCTCAGTTGGTTAAGCGTCCAACTTCAGCTCAGGTCATGATCTCACAGTTCGTGAGTTCGAGCCCTGCATCGGGCTCTGTGCTGACAGCTCAGAGCCTGGAGCCTGCTTCGGATTCTGTGTCCCCCTCTCTCTTTGCCCCTCCCGACTCATGTTCTGTCTCTGTCTCTCAAAAATGAATAAACGTTAAAAAAATAAAAATAAAATAAAAGAGGTGTTGGAATCACCTGGCAGTATCTCCTAAAGCTGAACACGTGTATCCCTGATGACCCAGCCCTCCCACTCCCTCCTGAGTATACATTCAATGGAATGCAAATATATGTGCACTAAAAGATGTGCAATAGGTTGAACCGTTATGTATAAAATTGCAAGTATCTGACATTGCCGATTTACAAAAATTGCAGTTTCCCATGGTTTAACCGAATGCTAGAATGTTGACAGCAGTGCCATTTGTATAAGCTACAACCTGGATTACCTCAAGTACCGAAAGATTATGTATATGTTGAATACATTTCAACTACACTCAGCACTTGGAGGGGAAGCTCACAAACATAATGTTGAGTGAAAGAAGCCACATACATAGTTTATACAAAGCACAAAAACAGACAAAAGAATTTATGGTGATAAAAATCAGATTACCTTTGAGGGCTAAACACTGAAGGGGAATGGAGCCTTTTGGAATGATAGTTTATGGTTTTCTTTTTTTTTTTTATGATTTTATTTATTTATTTATTTATTTATTTATTTATTTATTTATTACGATTTTATTTTTAAGCAATCTCTGCACCTAATATGGGGCTTGAACTTATAGTGCTAAAATCCAGGGGCGCCTGGGTGGTTCAGTCAGTTAAGTGTCCAACTTCGGCTCAGGTCATGATCTCACGGTTTGTGATTTCGAGCCCTGCATCAGGCTCTGTGCTGACAGCTCGGAGCCCGGAACCTGCTTCAGATTCTGTGTCTTCCTTTCTCTCTGCCCTTCCTCCCTCCCCACTTGTGCTCTGTCTCTCTGTCTCTCAAAAATGAATAAACATTTAAAAAAAAAAAAGGTCACCTGCTCCACTGACTGAGCCAGTCAGCTGGCCTCTATGGTGTTTTTGGTGGTTTTATTTATTTGGTTTTTTTGAGCTCTGGGTACTAGTTCAACATGTGTGTGCACTTTGTAAAACTTCACCAAACTGTATATTTATTATTTGTGCTTTTCTGTATGTTTGTGATACTTCAGTAAAAGTTTACTTAAAAAAAAAAAAGGTATTGGAATCATTCCCACTGTTGTCAATGTTAATTCAAGTGCAATGTTAATTCAAGTTAATTCACCTATATGTGCAGTTCCCCGTCCACACTTAAACACAGAAACAAGTAAAAAAAAAATTTGAGTGGATTGTGAACATACTTGTTAACCACATTAAAATGCACGATCCCACAATTATTTAAGTGTTTATTTATTTGGGGGGAGGGGGAGGGAGAGAGAGAGAGAGAGAGAAAGAGAGAGAGAGAGAGAGAGAGAGAGAGGATTCCAAGCAGGCTCCGCGCTGTCAGCATAGAGCTCGATGTGGGGCTCAAACCCACAAGCTACGAGATCATGATCTGAGCCCAAATCAAGAGTCAGATGCTTAACCGACTGAGACCCCCCCACGGGAGCCTCAAGATCTTACAATTATTTTTAAGATGACTGTTTGACATTCAAGAAGCTGGACATTTAATAGGAAGCTTTAAAAGAGATTCTTGAAATAATTTGTAGATGAGAATGAAAAAAATTAGTTTTATGATTTTTTTTTCAAATGACTTAGATTTAATCATCAGAAACAAACTAAGTGGAAAGTTTACAACAGAGAAGAATTACATGTCAGCGCCTTTTGCAAACCGAGCTGGGACAGAAAGGGGCTGGGGCTGCCTCTCAGCCTTCCAAAGACATCCACAGTGTCCCTGGCAGTTTGGCTCAGGGAAGAGGGAGCCTCTGCTGGCTCTATGCACTGAGGAGTTTTATGATTTCTTAAGGGCAGCTGACGATGCTGCATATCTTTGTAATGTGCCCTTTTCAACCATGAGAGCTATAAAAGTACCAAAACAAACTAATTTTAGAATCAGACCTCCAGGGGGGCCTGGGTGGCTCAGTCGGCTGAGTGTCTGACTTCGGCTCAGGTCATGATCTTATGGTTCATGAGCTCGAGCTGCACATCGGGCTCGCTGCTCTCAGCGCAGATCCTGCTTCAGATCCTCTGTCACCCACCCCTCCCCTCAAAAATAAATAAATATTAAAAAAAAAGAAAGAATCAGACTTCCAACTTACTGGTCCACCAAGTATTAAAGTTTTCAAAAAATAAAAAGCAGAGGCAATCCCATGGTTGTCATTATAAAAGAGGTAATACATTTCCTGAACCTTTAATATGGGTGAGATAATCTTTTAATGTATATTATTTTGGTATAGTGTTACATTATAATATTTGTGTAATAAGCAAATACTGGAATATGTACTTAATATTTTTACTGACCGAGATATACTATAAAAGAGTGAGGGACTGCTGTAGGTTGAACGGTATTCTCCCCTAAAAAGAGATTTGTTGAAGTTCTAACCCCAGTACCTCAGAATATGATCTTATTTGGAAATAGGGTCATTGCAAGATGTAATCAGTTAATGTGAGGTCATACTGGAGTATAGTGGTACTAATCCAAGGTAACTGGTGCCCTTATAAGAAAATGGCCATGTGAGGAGAGATCCAAAGAGAATGCCACGTGAAGACAGTTGGAATGATGTATCTACAAGTCAAGGAACGCCACAGACTGCCCACAAACCACCCAAAGGTAGGCAGAGGCAAGGAAGGATTCTCCTACAAGGCGAGCCTGCTGACACCTTGATTTTGAACTTTTAGCCTCTCGAACCATAAGACAATGTATTTCCGTTGTCCTAGGCCACCTAGTTTGTGGCACTTTGTTACAGCAGGGAGCCCTAGGACACTAATAGAGACTTCCGGTCAAGGACAATGGCTGTGTTGCAATGGTGGGTGGCCGTCTATTCCTGAGGTGTGGAGAGATGTTCTGGAGAACTTGCCCCAACAGCCCGCATGATGGCCACATTTGCATTAGTGCATGGTGTGGAGGGGAGGACAGAAGAAGTATGTGAAGACCCCTGGGCACACCACACCTTCCCAAGGGGAGGTGAAACTGCTAGTGTGGCAAATGAAAACACATTCGAACGCTGGAGAACATAATTCTCCTTTGCTAAATTGTCTGTCAACAAGGAAGGACATTCTGAGCTCTGAACTACCCTTTGCCAACAAACTTTTGGACTCCAGTCTGACAGTCAGGAGGAACTGACTACTTTTGCATCCGCATTGGCCCCTGCCAATAGGGGGGCCAAATCACTCACCGGAGTTTTGATGTAGGTGTGAGGGTCAGGGAACTCGGGAAAATGGCTGGGGATGTGCGGCGGGTGGGGTCGGTTCTGCCCCGCAGTGAGGGCCTTGGGGGTCACTGGTTGATTGGTCACTGGAGCTGCAACAGAGTCACAAGAGGTTACTCCTCCACCCCAGGCCGCGAGTCTCTACCCCGTCCCTCCTTTGCTCAAAGTAAATGCTGGACCTCGATGTTCTCCTTGTAGAGCAGGCACTTTGTATTTCTATCTATAAAAGTCCTTTCATGCCTTGAGGACCTGAGAAAGTCACCCCCACATACAGCCATCTGCCATCATGCCTCATAGGCAGGTGAGTGGGTGGCTGTGACAAGCACTATATAAGGAAGCACGCTGAGGAACTAAGGAAGTTGGGTGGGCTAGGAACAGTCTTTTCACAGAACCCAGATAACAAAGACAGACACTGGGCCAGGGTATGTCAGTGTGTGCTAATGGAAGCAAGAGGGGATTGAAAATGGCCCTTTCTAAAAGGGTGCCAGCATGAAAAGAGTGCTGAAAAAAATCTAGTATATTCTCCCTAAGGTCCTACAAGCCCAAACTAGTTACTCCCAAGTCAGTTTACGGCACTCAGTTTAGTGAAGACAGAGGTCTTCAAACTTTTTGCATGAGGAATAGAGAGTAAATATTTTAAGCTTTGCAAGCCATATAGTCTGTGACTGCTTAACTCTGCCATGATAGCATGAAAGCCACCATGGATGATACGTAAACATGGCTGTGTTCCAATAAAACTTTATTTACATAAACAGGCAGTGGCCCACATTAGGCCTACAGGCCATCGTTTTCTTGATTTAGGGAAGAATGAGAACTTTTGCATTTTTCAAACGGCCCTCTTCTGGAGCTAAAGCACAAGAACCACAGCAACACCTCCAAGATGGTTTACTTTTCTGGTGACTGAATTTTGCACCCTAATCCTGTTAATCTAAATAGAGATCATATTGCAGGCAGCCCCAGATAATGGAAGGGAGCGAGCCTGTAACAAGCAAGTAGCTACCAACCGATCCCCGTCCTATTCAATGAATTCATTCCACGACTATTAATTGAGCACTTGCTGAGTACCTCAGTTCACAGGCACTTACGGGCAGTGATGACCATCCTCTGAGACCGTTTTGCATAGGCAGGGAGAGTGTCCACGTTGAAACCTAAGACACAGGAAAGCTAAAATCACTGCCCAGACCACTGGCTATTGACCATGGAAGGGGAAGTCATACGGCAGTGGAAAAGGTTCAAGTCCCAGCTTGAGAGCTTTGCGGCCACTCGAAAGCAGCTCCAGCAGAATCCCCCAACAGGGAAGAAGGGGATCTGTGAAATGGGTTCAGAGGAACCCTCTTTTGAGGGAGCCCTCTCTCAAGCTAAGAGCAAACCAGGAGACTCACGAGGGAACTCAAGAACACTCGGCAGACGTGGCTGACTCCTGGGGACTCTTCTTTCTCTCCTAACTCCAACTCAGTTGCACTGAAGAATTGGAAACTGGAGGTGTACTCACCCATCTCAACCAGCGTGACCACAATATCTGACAGTGTGGGCTGGGTCCGGGCTGTGTGCTCACAGTAGGACTTGGCGCTCCTCCCAATTTCTGAAATGTCTAGGAAAGGATCAAAGGCATAAAATCTTACTTTCAGTTCCCAAGAAATTAAGTACAAAATTATCATAAGAGCCAGCAGTTCCACTCCTGGGTATACACCCAAGTGAACTGAAAACAGATACTTGTGCACCAATGTTCACTGCAGTATTTGCAATGGCCAAAAGGTGGAAACAGCCCGTTACTCATCAGCTGATGAATGGTTAAGCAAAATGGGGTCCATGCATACAATGGAATATTATTCAGCCTTCAAAAGGAATGAAATTCTGATACATGCTACATGGACAAACCTTGAAATTGTTATGCGAAGTGAAATAAGTCAGACACAGAAAGTCAAATATTTTAAGACTCTACTAACATGAGGTCCCTAGAAAAAAGAAAATCCACAGAGATGAAAAGCGGATTCGAGGTTACCAGGCGCTTAAGGGAGGGAGGAATGTGGAGTCAAAGCTATGGATACAGTGTTCTGTTTAGATGATGAAAAGGTTCTAGAAATGGATAGTACTGACAGTTGTACAGTTGTACATGTATTTACAGCTGTGAATGTATTTAATGCCACTGAATTGTTCATTTAAAAATGGTTATGGGAGTGCCTGGGTGGCTCAGTTGGTTACGCCTCTGACTTTGCCTCAGGTCATGTCTCGAGGTTCATGAGTTCAAGCCCCGTGCCCGGCTCTGCGCTGACAGCTTGGAGCCTGGAGTCAGTTTCAGATTCTGTGTCTCCCTCTCTCTCTTCCTCTCCCCCATCCATGCTCTGTCTCTCTCTCTCTCTCTCTCTCTAAAATAAATAAACTTAAAAAAAAAAAAAGAGTTAGTGGAACATTTGGCTGGCTTAGTTGGTAGAGTATGCGACTCTTGATCTCAGGGTTAAGTTCAAGCCCCACGTTGGGATTAGAGATTATTTAAAAATAAAATCTTAACGGGCAGCTGGGTGGCTCAGTCTGTTTAGGCATCTCACTTTGGCTCAGGTCATGATCTCGCGGTTTGAGCCCCGTGTTGGGCTCTGTGCTGACAGCTTGGAGTCTGGAGTCTGGAGTCTGCTTCAGATTCTGTGTCTCCCTCTCTGTCCCTCCCCTGCTTGCACTGTCTCTCTCTCCCTCTCAAAAATAAAGAAGCGCTAAAAAAAAAAAAAAAAAAAGAAAGAACTAAAAGTTAAATAAAATCAAATCTTAAAATAAAAACAAACAAACAGAATTACACCAAAGTCCTTCAGGGAAAAGGGGAGGTATGAAGCTGGGCTCCATAAATGGGCTCTGGAGGTGGGTGGGTAATTCCATCAAAGCTCTTGAAATTGTGCTGCACTTCACCTACAGAAAAGCCCTTTTCCAGGGATGGGTCCACAGATCTCACTCTGCCTGATGCAGATACTAACACGAATCCTAAAACTTTGTATCCAGAGCTCTTTTATCTTTATTTTTTTTAATTTAAATTCAAGTTAGTTAACATCTAGAGTAGTAGTGGTTTCAGGAGTAGAACTCAGTGATTCATCTCTTACCTATGACACCCAGTGCTCATCCCACCAAGTGTCCTCCTTAATGCCCATTCCCCATTTAGCCCATCCCCCCACTTACCTCCCCTCCAGCAACCCTCAGTTTGGAGTCTCTTAACTTATTTTTTATCTTTTATCTTATTCCTTTCCTTCCTCTATATTCATCTGTTGTGTTTCTTAAATTCCACATATGGGTGAAATCATATGATATTTATCTTTCTCTGACTGACTTACTTCACTTAGCATAATACCCTCTAGTTCCCTCCATGTCCAGAGCTCTTGCCAACATGGAGGTGCCCAAGTCTCAGCAAGACCCCGGCATAAGCCATCTATCCTTGGTATTCCTTGGAATGAAGTGGCAGACTTTTATGCTCTTTTCAGACCTTTTAGTTTCAATATTCACATTTTTCCAACACAGCTACTTCAGCTTCATCCCTCTCAGTGGCAACCATTTCTTCTGAGAGGAAAAAAAGGCCTCTTGCCCAGTGGTATTAGAAAGAACAACCTCGGGGCGCCTGGGTGGCTTGGTCGGTTAAGCGTCCGACTTCGGCTCAGGTCATGATCTCACGGTCCGTGGGTTCGAGCCCTGCGTCGGGCTCTGTGCTGACAGCTCAGAGCCTGGAGCCTGTTTCAGATTCTGTGTCTCCCTCTCTCTCTGCCCCTCCCCTGTTCATGCTCTGTCTTTCTCTGTCTCAAAAATAAAACGTTAAAAAAAAAATTAAAAAAAATTATAAAAAAAAAAAAGAAAAAGAAAGAATGACCTCAACCATGATGACCTTTAAACTCTGAATTCCAAGATCTTTTCAAGAACTGAATTCTCAGGGTGCCTGGGTGGCTCAGTCAGTTGAGCGTCCGACTTTGGCTCAGGTCATGATCTCGTGGTTCGTGAGTTTGAGCCCCGTGTCAGGCTCTGTGCTGATGGCTCAGAGCCTGGAGCCTGCTTTGGATTCTGTGTCTTCCTCTCTCTCTCTTTGCCCCTCTCCCACTCACGCTCCCTCGCTCTCAAAATTAAACACACATTTAAAAAAAAGAAAAAAAAAGAAAAGAACTGAATTCTTCTCTGTTGGGAACTATTAGTCCATTCCTTTAGGACAAAAGTTCTCAACATGTGGTCTGGGAATCCCCAGGCAGCCCTAAAATCCTTTCCAAAGTCCACAGGCCAAAACTATGTTTATAATAAAGTGAAGACATTCTTTGACTTTTTTACTCTCGTTTCTCATGTAGTTTTCCAGAGGCTATATGGCCTATGATGATGATATCATGGGTCTGAGGGATAATGGAATGTGGGCCTGCATATGTATACGTTCGAAATTTTCTCAATTTGACTTTCTAATGTGGCAAAAATCTCTCTACATAAAGCCCATGTAGACAAAACTCCTCAGGTCCTCGATATTTAAGAGTCTAATGAGGTCGTAAGACCAAAACATTTGGTATTTAAAAGTTCCAAACATCAGCTGCAGAGAGCCACCTCACCCCAGACCACGTCCTTCCTGGGGCAGCCCACACTGAGTGCCTGATCAAGATCTGAGTACAAAGGCAGGGCCTTTTCAGCCTGATGTGGCCTACTCTGATGGGGGACAATTGCTCCAGAGCTCCCCAGTGAGGTGACCAATTCTTTATTTGGCCTGAATTGCGGTTAACTTCTCCCCCTGCCTAAACTTTTCTCTCACATTTGTAAGTGTTGATCTCCCAAAAGACACCTTAAATACCCTCATCTCTCATTCCATCCTACCTCATCCCTCCCACCCGAAATAAAACCCAAGCAGGGAAATACATGGCATAAGCAGAAAAGGCTATGTGAGACCATTCCAGGCTCCTAAACCTCAACATGTTTCCTTTATTTATTTATTTACTTATTTTAATGTTTTTACTTATTTTTGAGAGAGAGAGAGACAGAATGTAAGCAGGGGAGGGGCAGAGTTAGAGGGAGACACAGAATCTGAAGCAGGCTCCAGGCTCCAAGTTGACAGAACAGAGCCCAACGCGAGGCTCAAACCCATGAACCGTGAGATCATGACCTCAGCCGAAGTCAGAAGCTTAACTGACTGAGCGACCCAGGTGCCCCAACATGTTTCCTTCTAAAAGTGTTTTTTTCCAGAGGTGTCTGGGTGGCTCAGTTGGTTAATCATCTGGCCCTTGATGTCGGCTCAGGTCATGGTCCTACGTGTGTGGGATTGAGCCCTGCGTCAGGCTCTCCACTGACAACATGGAGCCTGCTTGGGAGGCTGCCTCTTTCTCTCTGCCCCTACCCCCCCTCTCAAATATAAATAAAAAATAAAGGTGTTTTTCCATTCTATAAAACTTCTTTACCGTCCCTCTTTGAATCACATACTATAGCATTTGATTATGCAGTGTGTAGCATCTATTTCATGGGAATTAATCATAGCTCTGCAACAAAACAATAACTTCTTTGAGCACAGCGAACAGACAGCAGTAACAGCACCTACAAATCATCACGAGCTTACAATATTCCTAACATCATATGTTTTACATATGCATCTCATTTATACTCACAACTCCTTGAGATACAAATTATTATCCTATTTGACAAATAAGGACATTGAAGTTTAGGAGGTTTAGCGACTTGCTCAGGCTATGAAGGGGCAGAGCAACAACTTACACCCATGTCCATCTGATTCTAAAGCCTGTAAGTCACTTTACTGTGTTCTTCTTATTCCTAAACCCTCTCTTACACCATCACATTGCAGGACACAGAACAAGATGTCTGGTTGACTTGAAGAGGGCCGATTGTTTCCTGGTACTTACAGCTCTGCAACATCTCTGTCAATGTTTCCACAGATGCTTTCTCGGCACTCTCAAACCCTGCCTCTGTCAACAAGGAGCTCACGACCACCTGAAGGGTTCGCCTCCGGGCCAGATGGTAGTTATCAGCAGGATTAGTGGACTGTTTACTTCCTGATCTCTGCAAATCAGTACCATTAAAATCAATCAATCAATCAATCAATCAATAAATAAATTTCACCTACAGGACAAGGATGCAATGAAGTAGTTCACATATCATCAATGGTAAGCAAAAGTTCTCTTGCTAAATATTTATTTATCAGTGCTTAATGAAAGGTGGTAACCTCTGGCGTTTAGACTTACAAATCTCAGCCAGCTGAGTAATCAAGTACCAAGGGGCTACCCTAAACTTAAAATTCCAATAACACAAAATATCCATTTTTACTATTTTAGCAGATTATCAGAATATATAGCTGAAAAAAAAATGCATGATGGGATTGAATTCATGTCTATCTCTTAGAAGAAAATGCTCTATTGTTCCTCCCATCACCACACCATTTCACTAACAAGAAACATTAAAACAGCACCAGACGACGCTGAGGAGTGGAAGGCAAGCGACAACAGCACAGAAAAGTAGAAAAGCTAAATATTTTGAAACGGGAATCCCTCCCAAGTTTGGCTGGCCAATAAGAAGGCGAAACTGGCGTCTTCGAGCCAATCAGGAGGTGTTCCGGGTTCCCAACCCCCAACAGGAAGGGAGCCAATCTGTACACAGGTCGGCGAACTCAGGAGGCCGCCGCCAAGTCCCAAGGAGGGGGGCATGTACGGCCTGAAAGACCCTCCTCCACTTGGAGCTCAGAGTGGGGCTGGATTTCTAGCTATGAGGTTGTTGCCCACACTAGGGGGGAATTACAGAATGCCCAGACTCTCTCGGCTTCGGCCCCGCGCCTCCCGCGCTTACCGTTCCGGAGCCACCGGCCCCGGCAGTGGCCGCCGTGTCGGCCATCTTGCTCTGGCGTAATGTGCGCGAGCGCAGGGCAGGATGGGACTTGTAGTCGCAGAGCGGGGAGGGCGTGGAGCGCGTGGAGAGCGGGGAGGGCGGGGAGAGCGGGGCGTGGCGGCGTGCACCCCTCTGGGCTTCCCTAAGCCTAGGCGGGTGGGGTGTGTGTATCTGAGGCCCCCAGCTCACGTGACCTTCTGCGAGTGGTGGGTTCTTGCCTACCCAGTGAGCCTCGGATTTGGCCAAGAAGATGCGTCCTCGGTCTCACACCTGTTTCTGGTGAAATCGTTTCTCATAAAGAGCACATTCCTGGAACGCTCCAAACTTGGCTGATTGTTAGCAACACCTAGCTGGATCCCATTCGGTCCCACTGACTCACTCCCTGGGGAAGGGGCCTGGAAATCGGCATTGTGAAGCTCTCCAGGTGATTCAATTTGGGGAAACCCTATTTTGTGCTGACGGCCCCGCAGCCCGCCAGTGGCCCACTTGGAACTAGAGCCTTCCGATCAGATAGCCCGGGTCTTCCTCTGCATCCCGCTGCCTTCTCCCCCTCAATCCGCAGGTATTTGCGGGGCAAGCCGGGAGGCGCAGGCGGCAGGCATCTGTCCGGTGCCTGCCTCTTTCCCCAGAGCGGTGCGTCCACGCGGTGCTCGTGGTTTTCTGTGTTGTACTCGCTCATCAGCCACTTCTGGGTGGGGGTTCTCCGTGTAGGGACGGGGGACCGCACCGCGCCTCATTTTGCTCCGTCAGCGAGTACCTGGGAGGGCGCAGACGCTGGGTTTGAAACCTAACACTCACCAGATGTGAGTCAGGGCACATTACCTAACCTTACTGTGCCTCAGTTCCCTCTTGTGAAACTGGGGTGGGATTGATAGAAAAGAAAATGAACTAATACACACAAAGGGTCTGGCCCGGTGCCAGACATACAGTAAGTCAAGAAACAGCACATAAAGTTGCTGTTCATTTCCTGCGCCACGCGTGAACGAAAGGCGCGCGCCTAGAAGACAGAGATCTGGGAACCTGCGCCACACTCGCCCCATCCGCTCACCTGAGCCTGGGGGCGTTCCCCGCCCCCTCACCTAGGGCACGTGGGTTGGGGTCTGCAGGGCGGGCCGCGCAGCGCGGGGAGGAGTCGGGGCCCAAACTTTAGCTGAACCCAGCACCCAGCTCCTTTGTCTCCCCCGCCCCCTCTTCCCCACTTCCTGCCCAGCTTTAAACTCGGGATCCGCCGCGCGGACTTTGTAAACACGCGGCGCCTGCGGGGGTGGAGACTGGTTATGTTGAGGCGCCTGGCGGAGGGGTGCACGCCCCTCGGCCCAGCTGGAGGTGGCGACCCCCCCCCCCCCCAAAGAAGGAAGCCCGAGGCGGCGGGACAGTGAGGCCACAATCCTTGCTCCGGGGGGCTCACCTGCTATGGAGGTAGGCTTGAAGGCTGGAACAGCCTAGATAGATGGGGTGTCAGCGTCTTCACCTTTCTCTGGGGCCTCCAAACTCAGGCTGGACGCCTGGGGTAGGGGTCCGAGATGGGTGGGTTAAGGAGGTCGCCGCTCCGTCATCACCTCTCCGTTGTTGCCCTAAAGGTAGACTCACTTTCTCTCCGAGTGAGCCGTTCTGTACGTATTTGAAGGGCAGAGTAGCCCCCCAAAGCCCCAAGCTCTGTCCGTGCAGCCCCTCTCCAAGCTGATGTAGAAGCCCAGTGGCCTTCACTGAGTTGTCGTTCTTCATACTTCATACTTCAGACATAGGGGCGGGAGGCGAGTAGGAAGGCAGAACCAACGTGGGCAAGGAGCCTTCGAGTCCTCCTGCCAGGCAGAACGGAGAGGGGAGGTCAGAGGACAGGACTGGAAGGAGGGCCCCCTCAGTGTTCGTCCCTCTGGTGTGTCTGATGGGTACCGAAGCCTCTTCTGTGTCTTTTAATGTATTGCCAAGACAATTACCTGCAGAAATTGGTTACCGTTACTAAGGAAGCATAATGGTTTCATTTGCGAACACTGAGCACCTCCTCTGTGTCTAGGGTTTATGGAATGCTGAGGGGCGCCATGATGTTATTCTTCTATAACTAGTGTGGGTCATGGAACAACCGAGACAAAGCACCAAGCTGTGCTGGCTAGCAAGACTTCAGAAAGAAGAGGACATGGAGTTAGATTCTGAGTGATGGATAATCACCAGGCAGAGAAGTGGTAGGAAGTCTTTGGGGGGCACTTGTTCCTTCTGCAGAGCTGAACTGAACCCTGACCGTGGTGTTGGGCATTGGGATACAATGAGGACCCAGAAGGCATTCCTGCTGTTTTTAACCCACCATCTAGACATGAAGAAGAGGTGGGAATGAACACGATGAATTCAGGGAAAGGCATGTGTCTGAGCTGGTCCCTAAGAATCCATCCACGCAGTGTTGGGGTACCCACTCCTTATCTTTGGACTCTAGGGCTGTTTCCATGGTTTCCTCTATGCCCCCCACCTCAGTTCTCTTAGGGACCAGACATGGGTGAAGAGAACTGGATCTCCCAATGCATTCCTGCAGAATCTTCTGTTCTTTCAGTCCCTGGGCTCCTTGGAGGGATGACTGACACAACATCTGATGAATTCATTCACCACCTGTTTGCTATGGTCATACTCTGTCTGCACAGGCTAGATGTTGGGGATAGTAGAAGCCAGAACTTCCACTTTACCTGGAATTTGGAATCAAAAGCATGTCTGAGAATTCCAGTAGGGTCCTAGTCCTTGAGACCATGATCTCCGTGGTCCTAAGTGCCTCCTCTTTTCTGTTTCCTTACCTGAAGGGTTCAGAATACCAGTTGACACTTCTATAGTACTGTCATAATATAGTACTAAATGTTTGGGATGTAATGTCTCATTTAATCGTAAGTCCTATGAGGTAAGCAGTAGGCTTATCTCCATTGTATAGATGAGAAATCTAGGCACAGAGGAGATAAGTCATTTTTCTTTCTTTTATATTTTTAAGTTTATTTATTTACTTTGAGAGAGAGACAGCGTGAGTGGGGGAGGGGCAGAGAGAGAGGGAGAGAGAGAGACAATCCCGAGCAGGCTCTGGACTGTCAGCACAGAGCCCGATGTGGGGCTCAAACTCACAAACCATGAGATCATGACCTGAGCCAAAACCGAGAGTTGGACGCTTAACGAACTGAGCCATCCAGGTGCCCCAATAAATCATTGTTCTAAAGAGTACACCAGAGGGACACCTGTGTGGCTCAGTCAGTTGAGTGTCCAACTTTGGCTCCGGTCATGATCTCACAGTTCGTGGGTTCCAGCCCCACGGCGGGCTGTCTGTTGTCAATGCAGAGCCCACTTCTGATCACCTATCCCCCTTTCTCTCTGCACTTCCCCTGCTTGCTCTCTCTCCCCAAAATAAATAAACATTAGGAAAAAAAAGTACATGAGAAATAAATGGCAGAGCTGAGATTGAAACCTAGGGCACGTGACCTGGGAGCCCCTGTACCTAACCACCAGGCTAGCCTGCCTCCTTGATTGACCACACAGAATGTCCCCTTGATGGGTCGCCTGGGTGGCTCAGTCGGTTAAGCGTCTGACTTTGGCTCAGGTCACAATATCGCGGTTTGTGAGTTCGAGCCCTGCATCGGGCTCTGTGCTGACAGGTCAGAGCCTGGAGCCTGCTTCTGATTCTGTGTCTCCCCCTGTCTTTGCCCCTCCCCTGCTCATGCTCTGTGTCTCTCAATAAATAAATGTTAAAAAAATTTATTAAAAAAAAAAAGAATGTCCACTTGAGCCAGGGACTTAGGAGTTTCCAAAAGGTCCTGTGTCTTGGGTGGTACAGAGGAGAGAAACCTTTTAGCTGAGCATTGGTGCTGGTAACGGTTTACCTGGAGCCCCTGCAGGTCTGGAGTAGGTTTGTAAGGACTACACAGAGCTGGCATGCTTCCTTATGGTCGTGCGTGTGTGTGTGTGTGTGTGCACACATGAGTGCATGGGATTTCTTGAATAAGCCTCACTCACTTAGAGGAACAAATAGGTGTGATGCAAGGAAGAAAGCAACATGGATGTGATGTGCTAGAATCTGGGGATGTGGGAAACCAAGATACCTCTTTTGCTGGGAATCTTTGAGAATAGCAGAGACTTTTATATTTGAAGATTCCAAGAGGAATAGTCCATCTTGGTAGCTGAGTAAGGAACATGGCCAAGTAGCAGAAGCAGTCTTAAGATGTTCCCCTGTCTTCCCCACAGAGGCTGTATCCCAAAGCCACATCTGTGTTTCTGACCCCATCCCTCCAAGCAGGCTGGGACCTTGCCCATGATGGGAGCCAGGCCACAGGGCAGAGGTTCCATGGGATTCCAGCCACTTTTCCATTACCTTTCTGAAACTCTAGGTTTTTCACTAGAGCCCTCTGCACGGATCTGGGGAGGCCTGAAGCGGTCCCCCTATGCCTGCAGTCAAACCACCTTGTGCATCTGTCTTGAGGGGGATGGGTGCTGATGCTGGCAGTTAAGGGTAGTGGGTGGCCACATCAAGATAACAGGTAAGCGGGTTGTGACATTCAGAACTATATAGACCTCCAGGCGACTTTTCTGCCACACATACTTTTCTCCCTCGTCACAGGGTAGGGTGCGGTGGAACCCTTGGCATGCCCAGCCCCCTGCCCCAGGCGCTTTCTTGGCCGAGGAGAACAGGTTGTACTCTTGAGAAACCACAAGAGGAAGTTTAGGGAGGGTTGGGGGTGGGGAAAGTTCTGGGGCGCCTGCCAAGTTTCCCTTTCTCTGTTCAGAAGTAGGTATGTTTATTTTGGTGTGTTTCTCTTGCCCTCAAAGACATTTAAATTTTAAACCCTCCGAGTTTCAAAGAGTTGTCAGGACCTGCCCCTGTTACAGTGGTGGTGGCGGTGGGGAGTGAGGGAGGTTGGCCAGAAACCTCCCTGGAAATGGGACTAGAACAAGGTACCCTTTTGTTGGATTTCACCTGGGATTCTCACTGGTTGGTAAAGGCCGAGTGACTTCAGAAGGCCTTCTTTTCTCCTTTTCTCTGCCCTTTCACCTCTCTTCCCCAAAGCATTCCCTCCAGCCCTAAACTCAGAGAAATGTGCTTATCATGGCCACTTAGGAGGTGCATTATTCTACCAGGAGCGGTCCCAAGTTTTTTACTTGCCTTATCTCATTTGACATTCAGCACAACACCAGATGGTAAATACCTCTAACCCCATTTACAGACGAGGAAATCGAAACCCAGAGAGGCCGAGAAACTTCACCAAAGTCACACAGCTAGTAAGTGGCAGAGCCCGGATTTGAACACTGGCCTATTTGATTTCACAGCCTGTGCTCTTGACATTTAAATTAACCCCCAAATCAGAGCATCAGCGTATATCAGATCCTGAAGAGTAGGAGGTTGAGATCCAAAGAGGCTTTTAAAATGCTGTTGCTAGGGGAGGGGTGGCTTAGGTATAGAATTGGAAGCGATTCCTTGGAAATTAATATATTAACAAAGGATCACCATGTGAAGAAAAGATACAGTGGGTGAGAGGTTGAGGTCAAACTCTGGATGGTTGAATAAGAAGATTTAGGAGGGATATTATAGCTGTGTTCAAATATTTGAAAGGGTGCCTTTGGAAGCCCCCGGGTAGGGGGTGGGGGACTGGTGGAGGCAGATTTCCAAAATGCATAAGAACTTTCTAGCAAATAATTGCCTAATCCTCGTCTGAAGAAGTGAGCTCCTCGTCTAGGGGGGTCTAGGGCACATGTGTAGGAGGGGCTTCTGTTAAGCTAGGAGAAGACCTCAAAGCTTCTAACGCCTCCAGACCTCCCACGTGATTATTCACCTGCTTCCTTCCCCCTTCCGGGTCATCCCTTGGCTGGCCATGCTCCTTGGCCCATGATGGTCCCTGTCTGTCCACCAGGTGGGGCTGTTGCCCAGAGTGTTGTCCACAGACTGCTAAAATTGGGTAAAGAGCGCCATCTGGTCCTTTAGCCGCCAGCTGGTTTCATGGGTCCTCTCCCCAGTCCCATCCCCAACCATCTACACACCAGGGAGCCACTTTTGACCCAGTGCAACCCCCATAAAATGCACTGTTAGTCTCCCACCCTGGAGCCCCTCCCTCCCACACCTTTTCCCTATCCCTGACCTTCCTTTGCCCTTGAGCTAGAAGGACCCATGCCTTGAGAGCAGGGGGCCAGGCCAGCAGCCCTTGTGGGCATGGCCTTTCATACCCTTCAAAGGCATGCCATGTCGTATCCTTTAAGGGGCCTCAAAAGCTGTGGCTCTGAAACCATTTGCCCTTAGTGGCCACTTCTCCCACCCTGCTTGAAATTCCCCGGAGACAGCCATCCTAAGATGAGAGAGCAGAGGCCCAGGCTTTGTCTAGGAACAAGGGGTAGGAGAGGGGTTGCTTGGTGCCCCCTTAGGCCCTTAGAAACGCATAGAGCCAGTGGCCCAGGCACCAGCAGGCAGGGCCCAGTGTGCACAGGGACAGAGTGCAGTTACAAGCCCTGTGGCCAGAGGGCACCATGGAGGGCAGGCCCAGAGAAAGAGGCCATAACAGGTAATGTTCAAAATATTTCATAACTCCTGTGTCCCCCTCCAACAATCTTATGAGGCAGGATGCCCACTGTGTGGATGAACAGAGCAAGGCACAAGGGTTAAGCAGCTGGCTTCTATTCACACAGCTGGTCAGGGGCTGAGCTGAAAGTCTGACTTGGCCATTTGGCTGTAAGGTTTGTGCACAGAACCCCTCCTCTGTGCTTTCTCTTGTGGAGTGGTCAAGACAGCCAGCACCCATTAGAGAAACCACACCGGTTTGAGTCTGAGCCTGGTTCCTTCCTGCTTGCGTGAAACTGATTTCCTCATCTGTCAAGTGAGTATGACTCTAGTCCCTACCTCGCTAGGTCATTGTGGGGATTAATAATGGCTGATATTGGGGCTCCTGGGTGGCTCAGTCGGTTGAGTGTCTGACCCTTGATTTCAGCTCAGGTCACGATCCCAGGGTCGTGGAATCGAGCCCTACGTCGGGCTCTGTGCTGAGCACGGAGCCTGCTTAAGATTCTCTCTCTGCCTTTCTCCCCAACTTGTGCACGCTCTCTCTCCCTAAAAAACAATAAAGTAAAAAAAAATAATAATAATAATGGCTGATATTCCTTGAATGCATACTATATGACAAGTACTATCTTTTTTTGTCCTCGTGGCATCTCTGCAAGGGAGGCACTATTATGTCTTTACAGACAAGGAAACTGAGGCACACAGTAGTTACACAGAGTAAGGAGCTGAGGCTTCGGAGCCCACCCTGTGCACTAGGGTGCGGACCACATGTATACATCATGCACACAAAGTCCTGCCGAGTGCCAAACAGGTCATAAGTCCCCATAAGTGACACCTCCATTAGGATGTTGTCCTCCTCATCGTCCTCCAGCCTGAGCTGCTGGCAGTGGGCATGGGGGCTATCCCAAAACAAAGAGACAGCCCTGGTTCCTTTCCTCACTGTCCTACCTATGACTCCATTTCATCCTTTCTTCTGCAATAAATACCAGCCCACAAGTTCTGGCCTGTGGTCAGACAGTTGGACAGAATACTTGAAATTGGGACTGTCCCAGAAACTCCCAGTTCTGGCCCCAGCTTTGTCTGCTCCAACTCGCCCTCCCTCCTGTCCTCTGTTCTCTTCCCTCCAGGCTGCTCCTCCTGCCCCTCCCCTGGGGGCTCTGAGTTCTGGGAAAGGAAGCAGAGCAGGGCCTCAGATGCAGACCTTAGGCTCCAGCTGGAAGTGTTGGAGGCTATGGGAAGAGGGGCCGGTGCGGGGGAGAAAGGATGGGGGCGCAGAGGGCCCCCAGGCTGCCTGTCCCCAGGAAGGCATCTGTCTATCCTTCACAGA
Source organism: Panthera uncia (assembly GCF_023721935.1). Lineage (NCBI taxonomy): Eukaryota > Metazoa > Chordata > Mammalia > Carnivora > Felidae > Panthera > Panthera uncia. Next base: position 978,625 of record NW_026057580.1, read on the forward strand.
CTCTTTCCTAAGCTCACTGCTGGGGGCCGAGGAATCCGCTCTGGATAAGACCCAGGGGAGGGTTTACGCCTCTCTGGCAAGTGGCTATCACAAGCTGTCTTTGGATTATGGAGAGGAGGGAGGCCTGCTTCCTCCCAACACCAGGCCCCCGAGAGTCAAGGCTGTGTTTCCCCTTCCTTCCAGCTCCATCCCCTTTTCTTTAAACAGTATCTATTGCAGAACCACAAACTTGGAGGCTGTTCACATGTGCAATCTATTTTCATCACAGTGAGAGAGGATCTTGGGGTTACAGACTCTCAGAAGTACCGGGTAGCTGAGCATAGGCCAGAGTGTGGAACACTCTAGTTTTTACCAGGCCCTCTCCCTTTTCCTTCTAGTCAGCTGGTACCTGCTGGTGCTAGAGGCAACCTCTATTTTTTCCTGGAATTGACTTGATTCCACCTCTAGGACCAGGCTGAGTTTTTCTCTTGGGTCTCTCTGTCTCCAAGGAGACAGTCTTTTTCTGCTTGGGCCCAGCCTCTTGAGTTCTAACTCAAAAAAACTCTTTGCAACCACTGGACATGAGCTTAGTGCCTCCTGGGTCGTCCTCAGAAAGTCCTGCTTCTTCCCTGCCTTTCCTGTGACACAGTTTCTGGGAGTCATTTTTGGCATTCCTTGCGGGAATCTGTTGTGTGGATTTTCTCTGAACCTTCATTTCTTCCCAGGCACATGGCAGCAAACATATTGCAGATAATGATATCTTTTGCACAATACTTCCATATGCCAGGGACTGTTGTGAATGCCTGTGGAGAGAATGTACCGTTAGTAGGTCAGTACGTTTATAAAAAATATGCATGTTTATTAACTCATTTCTCACTCTCCCCAAGAATCCTGCGAGGTTCCCTTATTTTACAGATGAAGAGACTGAGGCACAGAGGTTAAGTAACTTGCCTGAGGTCATACAGCTAGTCCATTCTGAGAGCCTGGTAGCTGAAAGAATTCTGACCCGAGTCAGACTTTTCCTGCACGTTGTGTGTGCTTGTGTGTGTGCACTTGAGTGTGTGCCCACACGCCAGAGGGAGTGTGAGAAGACCCCAGGTTCCCAGGGGGAACCACAGGTCGGGTTGAGACGCTGTCTTGGAACACAGCGTCAGGACACACAGAGCAGGCTGGTACATGCCTGGGCTGCCTCCTTGTGTGACGGTGTATTTGTGTGTTGCACCTCTGTGCGGAGCTGTGACAGTGTGGGTACACGTACCCCAGGCAATCCCAGGGCCTTCTCCATCCCTCGGTGCTCTTGGCCGGAGCTTCAAGGTTGTCTACTAAGCCAAGCGAGAAGGAAAGGAAGGAGCAAGAATGACCCAGCCCTGCCCCAGCAGGCAGGTCAGGTGTCACACAAGATCCAGGAAGCAGGAGTGGGTGGTGGCGATATGAGCTTTGCTAGGTGGGGCTGGGGCCCTGACCTATCTGGGGAGCCCTGGATGAATCAGCCCGACCACAGCCGCCCCATCTGCGGTGGTGGTGCACACCAGTTTTTCCTCCAGCTCCCCCTCCAACGCTCCTTTTCCTTTCCTTTCTCTCCCACAGACTCAGGCTTTGATCAGGGTGTGGCTCCAGGGTAGTGGCTGAGGGCACATCTCTGGAGTCAGTGGTTAAGCTGCGTCCTCGTGCTGGCCCTGCAAACTTTACTTTCGAGATACCCCACCCAGAAATGGGCAGCCACCCTGGCCCAGGAAGGATGCCACATGCCCTGTGCAGAGGACAGGCCTGCACAGGCCTAGGATCCTGGGCTCACCCACCTGGAATGTCCCTCCAACAACATCTGTAAGGCTCAGAGGTCCTGTTCACTCCTCATTTATAGCAGAGCCACATTTTATGCAGTGCTGGGTTCAAGGTCAGTGTAAAAACAAATCCACCTCAAAATTATTATTAAAGTCTCCTTAAACTCATAAAACACAGGATACATAGTTTAGGCATTCTCCCCCCCCCCCCCCATCTCTGAGAATGTCCAGCATAGACAGTTATCGTTGGAACAGATGGCCATGTCCTTGGTAGAACATGATGTTGAGCTTGAGGTAAGGGATCGCATTGTATAAATAATACCTAAGTTTCTCTGGTTGATTAGTATCCCTTCCAGTGGATATAATTGAATTTGTGATAGTTAAATTGGCACATTAAGGGATTCGGTAGGCATTTGCTCCTGGGTTCTTATGGGCTCCCTGGGCCACAGGAAAGGTTTGAGTGGCAGTGCTGGGGGAATCTGGAGGAAGGAGCAGTTGCTTCTGGGTGGATTAACCAGAAATTTCTTCTCAGAGATACCATTTGAGAAAATAAAAGAGGACTGGACTTCAGGAGAAATGATTCAGGAGCTGTTTTCTTTTCTTTTCTTTTAAAGTTTATGTATTTATTTATTTATAGTAATCTCTACATCTAATGTGGGACACCAGCTCACAATCCCAAGTTTAAGAGTCGCACACTCTCCCGACTGAGCCAGCCGGGCGCCCCAGGAGCTATTTTATTTTATTAAAATAAATTTTTTTAATGTTTACTTATTTCTGAGACAGAGAGAGAAGAGCATGAGTGGGGGAGAGGCAGAGAGAGAGGGAGACAGAATCAGAAGCAGGCTCCAGGCTGTCAGCACAGGGCCTGATGCAGGGCTCGAACTCACAAACCGTGAGATCATGACCTGAGCCGAAGTCGCTTGCTCAGTCGACTGAGCCACCCAGGCGCCCCATCCCCAGGAGCAATTTTAAATGGTGTGGTTTTTGTAATTTTTTACTTCTTTGAATATCTGAGTTTTTTTTACTGAGAGCCACACTGTAGAAATAATCATTTTTCGATTCCTATTTCTATGACAATCATTAGGCTTACTTATTCTTTGTGTTGTGGTTGCTACTTTCTAAAATAGTGGCTATTTCTAGAATCACTATTATTTTTATAACAATAATTATTTTTACTGTGTCACTTCTTGTTATTATTATTATTTTTTAATGGTTTAAAGACTCCAGAGAGGTTGAGAGGTGAATGGCTGTAAAGAATGGAGAGGCCTGGGGCATTACACCCTTACAGATTATTGAGAATCCCAAAGAGTTTTTGTTTTTGAAGGTTGTGGCTATTGACATTCTAATTTTTTTTTTTTAATTTTTTTTTAACGTTTATTTATTTTTGAGGCAGAGAGAGACAGAGCATGAACGGGGGAGGGTCAGAGAGAGGGAGACACAGAATCTGAAACAGGCTCCAGGCTCTGAGCTGTCAGCACAGAGCCCGACGCGGGGCTCGAACTCACGGACTGAGAGATCATGACCTGAGCCGAAGACGGCCGCTTAACCGACTGAGCCACCCAGGCGCCCCTGGACATTCTAATTTTAAATGAGAAATTAAAAGGATATGAATTCACTTAAAGTAACAGTAAAAAAACTCACTGCATGCGAATGTAGCATCCTATTTTTTATAAAATAATTATATTATTAAATTATTAAAAATTAGTGGAGTGGGGGCACCTGGCTGGCTCAGTCGGTGGAGCATACAACTCTTGATCTCGGGGTCATCAGGGTTCATGAGTTCAATCCCCATGTTAGGCATGGAGCCTACTTAATAAAATAAAAATTAGTGAGAAGTGTGGCTTTATTTTACATCTTTGCAAATCTCTTTAATGCCTGACTTAATAGAAGACAGCTGGATTATCATGTCTGCTTCTGTTTTAATTTGTTGCAGTGTGTTTTTTTGGTTGATATATATGAAGAAAACCTGGCCTCAGATATGTGGTTGGAAAGGGAGAATTTGTGAACTGGTTTAGATCCTGTGGCCCTAGTGGAACATAGAATGATTGGTGAAGAAGCCAAATCAACAGCGTTGGGTTGGGGACTTTGGACTTTATTTAGTAGGTAATGGGGAGCCACTAAAGGCTTTTGAACAAGGAAGTGACATGATCAGGCTTTTTTTTTTTTAATGTTTATTTATTTTTTAGAGACAGAGAGAGCACACAAGCAGGGGAAGGACAGAGAGAGAGAGGGAGACACAGAATCTGAAGCAGGCTCCAGGCTCCAAGCTATCAGTGCAGAGCCCCATGTGGGGCTCGAGCCCATGAACCGTGAGATCGTGACCTGAGCTACAGTCAGACGCTCAACCGACTGAGCCACCCAGGTGCCCCTGGACTGTTTTTTGTTCTGTTTTTTTTTTTTTAAGTTTATTTTTTTATTTTGAGAGAGAGAGACAGATACTGTGAGTGGGGAGGGGCAGAGAGAGAGAGGGAGAGAGAATCCCAAGCAGGCTCCGCCCTTTCAATGCAGAGCCCGACACAGGACTCATGAACTATGAGATCATGACCTGAGCCAAAATCAAGAGTCAGACACTTAACCCTACTGAACTACCCAGGCGCCCCGGTCAGACTGTTTTAAGATGATTTCTAGGGCAGTAATAGAATAGAGTTGGCAAGAAAGAGTCTACATGAGATGTAACAAGGATTGAAACTAGGGTGAGGCCAGTAGATATGGAAACAAGGGGGTGATTTGGCAAAATATTTTGAAGGTAAAAACAACAGAACTTAGTAATTTTTTGGTAGGAAGGTATGAATAATCATCTGCCCTGTGAAATTGCTCTGCCTTCCCCAGCTGAGCACCACGCATCCTTCTAAGATGAAGTATGTCATAGTTTTCTGCTTGCAGGCCGTCTCTCCTACTAGGCTACCATGGATGCCCGCAATAAATGAGAGTAGTCAGGACCACCCCAGAATGTTTCAGCCCCTGTGGCTGGCAGAATGTTGGTGCCATTAATAGAAATGTAAAGCTGAGGAGGAAAAGATAGCCATTATCATCAAGTATTACTAAGTAAAGAAGAAAAGGGTAAGAGAAGATGTCAAGCTGTGAATAGAGAGAAAGTAGTGGGTGGGTCTTGAAATATATCATTCTGTTGGCAAGGAAGTACATTTTCCTGGGTACTAAAGATGTAGGGAGAAATATAAAAACATCTAGGAGAGATCGCTCCACTCTTTGTTCTCAAGTAACTCAAGTTCAGTTGGGACACTGTTTTTCAAAACTAGAAATGTTTTCATTTTAACCCATTTTATATACCCACGTACAAACACACATGTATATGTATACCAAACAAACAAGTTCCACTAAGCAATACTTACCCTTACTTCAGATAAGGTCTTGTATTTTCTTTTATTCTGTTGTTTCTTTTTTCTTTCCTTTTTTTTTTTTTTTTTTTTTAATACTGGTCATGATTAGCTTCATGACTTCATGACCCGGTAGAGTGTCCTAACTTGCAATTGGAAAAACACGAAGTGGGCGAGGTTTCACTGAGTATTTTCAAAGTTCTGTTAGCAACAGAAATAGATCGTCAAATATGAGGCAAAAGGAATTGGGAGAAGGTTAGGAACTCAGACACGCCAAAAAGGCTGGAAAAGCATGTTTGGAAATGGACAGAAACTGATAAAAGTGCCTGAGGGCTGGGCAGAGGCTCCTGCAGAAAAATGAGTGGTTACCTCTGCCTGGCCACACATGGTGGGAATGGACGGGCCGGCCCCTCCCGTGTCTGTGGTGCAGGGAGGCAGGCTGGCTCCTGGATTTGCATTAGGGAAGAGGAGATCCCCCAAAAGGAAGTGGCAGTGCTGTAGGAAAGAAGGCTGGATGCTTGACAACCAAAAGAGAAGAGTCTAGAAAAGGCATCATGGCTTATGCTCATAATAAGATGTCTATCAGTGAGTGAGTGAGCGAATGGTGTCCTTGCACACTAGTTGACCTACATGGTGGGCATGTTCTTGCCCAGCTGGTGGCCTTGGCATGTGGTAAACTTTCCTTTCAGAAAGCAGTTTGGCTACAGGTATCAGAACCACATGCCTCCTTCGGGGGAGAGGGCCCATGCTTCCATGATATTCTGACCCTCTGCCTTAGTAATTCTGCTTTCCAGGCTCTGTCCTAATTTTAAATAATTCCAAATGTGGAAAAAAAACCTTTGTGACAATTTTTATCAAAGTGTTATAGACAGTAACACTTAGGTACAAAGATTTGGAACAACCAACATGCTTCACAATAGAACATGATTAAGTAAAATATGGCATATCTAATAAAGAGAATATTAGGTAGCCATTAAAATGTCAATTGCAAAAATATGTGATACCACAAAAATTACTTTTGTAGTAGTATTAAGGGAAAAATCAGGATGCAAAATTGTACAAACAATATAGTGCAACTATATATTTTACACGCATACATATACATGCACACACACACACAAGAAGAGACTAGAAGAAAATATACTGTAATGTTAGCAGTGGTTGTTGTTTTTGTTTAATTAATTTATTTTAAGAGACAGAGAATGAGCGGGGAGGAAGGGCAGAGAGAGGGAGAGAGAGAATCCCAAGCAGGCTCCCGACTCCAGTGCGCCCTCCATGGAGCTGGAACTCTCGAACCTCGAGATCATGACCTGAGCTGAAACCAAGAGTTGGACACTTAACCAACAGAGCCACCCAGGCACCCCAGCAGTGGTTGTTTTTTGAGGCAGTAGAACTATGCATGCTTTTTTTCCTACTTTTTACCCATTTTTTAAATGTTCTGGTTCTGTAATAACATGAAAAATGTGATGGTCATGAGTCATGTTTCCCTAAGTATATAGAAAATCAGTCTTCTTTTTCTTTTTCTTTTAATTTTTAAAAAATGTTTATTGTTTTTGAGAGAGAGATGGAGTTTGAGTGTGGGAGGGGCAGAGAGAGAGGGAGACACAGAATTCGAAGCAGGCTCCAGGCTCCGAGCTGTCAGCACAGAGCTCGACACGGGGCTTGAACTCTCGAACTGCGAGATCATGACCTGAGCCGAAGTTGGACGCTTAACCAACTGAGCCACCCAGGCACCCCCAGTCTTATTTTCTTAGTGTCTTCTCAGAGATAGTAGATGCCAAGTAAAAAGTTGCCATGAGGAACCTGGTGTGACAGCCCAGGGGAGATCCTGGTGTGGCCTGGGGAACGACCACTGCCTCTGCCTCATGTTCCCAGCGAAGCACTGACTGCTGACCCTTCAAGTCCTGTGGCACCAATAAAACTGAAATATCCAGGCAACTCTGGGGTGGCCAACTCAGGTTGTCATGGTAATTGGGGGGGGTGGGTCCTTGATGTTAGACAACTCACTTTCAAGCCCCCGTCACCCATGGATGGGCACACAGTGGCTCTGAAGTGTGGGACAGGCATTTCTTTGAGGGACCTGGTTTCTCCTTGTCTATTTGAGCAGCTTGGGGCAGGGGCAAAGTAAGGTAGTGAGCATAGGGAGTAGGGCTGTATCCCACAATATCTGCCTTCCCCAGCTCAGCAACAGGGAAGGAGGTGGAGTCTGGATTGAGCCCCAAGATAAGGAATATGCAACAGCTGACTGGGAAGATCAAAATAAACAGCTGTGCCCCCAGGAGAATGAACTCCACATTCCATTCTCTGATCCCACCCCCAATTCCCACTTCTCCCAAGCGCCTTCCCCCAGCCACCCCCATGCATGCACACTCAGCATCCCCATCCGCTAGAAGGGCCTCCCCTCAGCCTTGGCTTAGCTCCCTTAGAACCTTCCCCCACACACCCCCCCCCCCTTAACCAGAGACTCCGGGGCGCTCTCCAGCTGTCTGGAAGGGAGTGAGTATTCAGGACAGGTGGCCGGAGACGGATGCAGAGGGGCCTCATCCAGGGCCCAGCTCCACCTGCCAGCCTCGGCCACCCTCAGACTGACACGTGGGCCCAGGAACAGAAGAGGGCCGGGCTGTGGTGGCGAGTCTGGGGAAGCTGAGGCAGGATCTGGGATGGTGTGGGGTGGATGGGGAGGAGGATGTGCATGGGTGCTAATGGCCCGGTCTGCAAACATCTATCTGGTCAGCCCTCCCTCTGGGTGGGCCCTGCCCTCTGGGATCTCCCAGTCCAGAAGGGGAGCAGACAGCAGGTATGAGATGTGCCTCCTGAGGTGGTTTTTAGAAGCTCTGGGGGATGATCCCTCATCATAATGCTCAGGAGTACCTCCAGCTCTAAGGAACCCCTGCAAGGCCCATGTCTCTTGAGAGTTCCAGTCACAGCCTCAGACCCCCCAGGCTACTTTCCAAACATGCTGCACTGGGATTTTAAATCAAGGCAATAGAAGGAGCAGATATTTTCTATCTCAACCCAGCCCCTGGGGCCACCCAGAGCAGTAATTAACAGCTTCCTCTCTGCCACTCCCATACTAGTCCCCACCTGAACAGCAGGACTCAGCTGGACCTGGGCACTGTGGGGCTTCAGGGCAGCACTGGTTCCTATCACATAGTACTTTAACAGCCCAAAGATGTAGAGATTCTCGACAGAACTCCCATACTCCTGAGCATGTACGTGGCCTCTGAGCTGGGCATCCAGAGTATCAAATCCAGGGGCCTGGGTCGGTGCTCAGCCTGAGGTAAGCCTTCGCCCTTGGTCAGGGGATGGTTGGAAGAGGGAGGTAATGGTGGGCACTCTGGAGGCTGCCCCATTGGCCCGGCTGTCTGAGGAGAGGGCACTCCTTCTGCTCCAGTGCCCAGTGAGGGTATATATGGGGGGGGGAGGTCTCACTACCCTAAGTCTAAGTGCTGGCAACCTGCCGGGGACCCACATCACTGTATTTAAATGTCTCCCCTGAGTCCCCGCGGCCCTTCAATGCCCCCCAGCTCCAGCAGACTGCTGGGCCTCTCCTCCCTTCCGCAGCCACGCCCTCGGCCAGCAGACGCAATAAATAGATGCTGTAATAGCCAGGACCAACTACATAATTAGCAGAGCCCCTTGTTAAAAAATTATTGAGACTTTTGGGGTGCCTGAGTGGCTCCCTGTAGGTCAAGCACGTGACTTGATCCCGGGGTTGTGAGTTTGAGCCCCATGTGGGGCACAGAGCTTAAAGTATGAAGACTTTCAAGATGGCAACAGTAGAGCATTAAACCAAGCGGGAGGGCCCTTCTGAGCATGGGTCTCTGTGTGACCGCATAGGCCACATGCCCACGAAACCAGCCCTGAGGGTAGCTAACGTATATCGGCCACTTGCCGCCTGCTAGGCACCTGGCCAGGCGCTCACCATGCGTGGTCTCATGCCTTCCTCTCAGCAGCCCGACTATCCCTATTGTGCAGACAAGGAAATTGGGGGATTAGACAAGCCACATAACTTGCTGAGGTCACCAGCTCTTAAGGACCAGAGCAGGGGACAGAACCCAGCCTGACTGGCAGCAGCTCCTGGGCTCTCAACCACCACCCTGGCCGCCCCAGCCTGTAGGGTAGGGAGGTTGCTGGGCAAAACAGCTGCTTCCCGTCCCCTTTTCTGCCCTATCAGGGGCAGGAAGGAAGATGAGGCAAGAAACAGCAGCTGATGGTGCGGTGACAGTGGTAGCAGTGGTGAGGGTGGCCAACCCCGGCAGAAGTGCTGGGTGGAGCTGGGGGAGATGGGGCACAGGGACCTCGTGAGCTGGCGGCAGCTGATAGACAGCACAGCTGTGCCCTCCGCCCTCTCCCTGCTCTGCCCTGCTCTGCCCTGCTCTCACCTTCCACGCTGCCTGTCTCCCCCATTGCTTTCCCGGCACCCCTCACTGGGGAGGTGGGTCAGGCCCCTGCTCCAGCTGTGCCCTCGGCATTCCCACACTTACCTCCGTAATAACAACAGCCACAGATCACCTGCTACGTGCCACGCGTGGCACCAGGGACTTCACACGCGTGTAACCTTGGATTCCCTCCACAAACCTGTGAACAAGGATTGTTATCCCACGGAGGCCCAGAGAGGCTAAGACATTGTGCAGAGCCACACAGCTGAGAAGCGGGAAAGCAGAGACTCGGGCCCCAATCTGAAGCCCAGGCACCCCCAGCGCCTCCTCACCGTCTTCCTCATAGGACAGGGTGGACCGGACAAGGTGCGGTGGTCCCCTGAGTGTGGAAGAGCCTTTTCTCTCAAAAGCAATGGATAGTTCGGGAAATGGCCAGTTTGAGGGAAGAAAACACTGTATTCTGAGGGAGGGAGACAGACGTTCACCTCCTGCCTCCATTTTGCATTAAACGGGCGGGGATCCGGGGTGCCTTATCTACCTGGAAGGCCCCCTCTGGCACTTGGGCAAGCAGACCTCATGAAGTTAGGTGATTGGAGCTGAAGGGCTGAGGACATGCACGAGAAAGAAGGCCCCTCACACACCTTGTACCCATCAGTACCCTGGCACCAAAGAATGGACTCGGACAGGTCGGTGGGGGGCGGTTAGACTGCTGTAACAGAGACCCCCAAATCAGGTGTTCGAACAAAATGGAAATTCCTCACATACAAGTCTGGGCAGGTGATCTGATCTCTTGACAGTGTTGAAGACCCAAGCTCCTCCCACGCTGTTGCTTCTCCACGCACTGGGACGTTGAAGACGGTGCACCACCCCATCTCCTGGGTCTGGGGTCCAAGACCTTGCCAGTGGGGAGGAAGGGGAAGGAGGGGCACTGCCCTTCCTTTGCAGGACATGACTGAAAAATTGACAGATCACCCACCTATCCCTGTGGCCAAAAGTCGGCCACCTGCCACGCTGAGCTGTGAGAGAGTTTGGGAATCCTACATACTGGGGCTTCTAGTACAAAAGGTGTAGGGATTGGATTTGGGGAGTTGGGCAGTTAACAGCCTTTGTCAGTGGATGGAGAAGGGCCGGATGAGAAAGCTGATGTCACATGATGAGGATGGCTTTCTATGGGGAAGCTCTAAGAAACGTGTTTTCAGATGGAGTTCTCTCTGGGTGAGGAGTCAGGCAGAGAGGCTAATACGCTGTCCCCTGGACTGCCTCATCTCTGGTCAAAGGTAGAGGGTCCAAGTCTCCCTTGCCCTCACCAATAGCCCTTGGAGGTCCTTAATGGAGCCCTTGTCCCACTAGCACCATTGGAGGAGGGCGAGGTTCAACAAAGAGCACCATATTCACCCCTTTCGGGGGGCCCTTCTGTTCTGTTCTGAGAAGGGGTAGAGGAGGGTCATATCCTCACGCTTCAGCGAGGGAATCATTATCTCCAGCATCAGGAAGTGGAGACATCAAGAGGGTGAGAGACAGAATTCCAGAGCTTTCAAGGCCAGTGTCAGTCTGAGACAGATGGAAAGTGAGCAGAGTTGTAGCAAGAGGTCGAGCTTTGTCAAAAATCATGTGACTCTCCCAGCGGCTTGATGCCAGAAGGCAGTCTTCTGGATCCAGTGCTCCCTCATGCACCCACCCACCCACCCAGATCTGTGTATTAGGTGCCTACCAGGGATGCACCCAGCATTGTGCTCCGTGTGGGCAAGAGAGAAAAGAACAAGGCAGGCACAGTTCCTTATCTCATAGAGCACATAAGCCCTCAGTTTCCCCTGGTCCCCACTGAGGACAGACTAGGTGATCATAGCTCTTAAGAGAGCCAGCTTTGTGGCTCCGAGCTGAAAAGGCCCGGTGGGAGCCCATGGAAACATGTGGCAGGCCCTCACCTTGGAGCTGGATGCCTGCCATCTTGGGGGCAGCAGGGAGCACTGTGGGCTGGGTGAAGGGCGGAGGTGCCAGTGGGGAGGGGGTGAGCAGCATTGGAGTTGGGGTTTCACTTCTCTCTCACGTACCAGTGTGGAATCTGCGTTTTCTCAGTTGGTGAGGTTTGTGACTTCTCACCCAAGCTGAGGGGAGGTATCTCCTGTCGCCCCCTCCTCCAACCCTGGCTGTTCCTCCAGTGCTCCAGTTTGGGTGGAGTCCTTCCCAACTGGGGGCCTGTGACCCCAGCTCACCAAATGCATCTCTTTGCTCCAGAAAAGGGGGTAGTGTGAGAAGTGGAGATCTGTGTAGGGACACTTCCTCTCTGGGGCCTTTGGTCTCTGAGGTTCTTCTCTGGGCCCCTGTTGGCCTTGCTGTTCCCCCAACTAGTCCAGGAAGAGAGGCACCATGCCCCTGCCCCCTCACAGCACTGCCCTGGCTCCCTGGCCTAGTTCAGGCCCTGCTTGCTCTTGCCTGGCCCTCTGAGTGGCCTCCCAGTGTTCCTGGAGGAGGAGAGGAGAGGGACCCCTCTTCATCAGAGGACAGGCTGAGGTCCTCACAGGAGGCAGTCTTCTTCTTTTTCTTTGTTAATGCTAATTTGTCTTTTAGAGAGAGAGAGGGCAAGAGAACGCGAGCAGGGCAGGAGCAGAGAGAGGGAGACAGAAGATCCAAAGCAGGCTCTGCACTGACAGCAGAGAGTCTGATGCGGGGCTCGAACCCAGGAACCGTGAGATCACTCACTACCTGAGCCAAAGTCGGATATTTAACCGACTGAGCCACCCAGGCGCCCCCCTCCCCCTTTTTAAGTTTATTTATTGATTTTGAGAGAGTGAAGGGGGAGGGGGCAGAGAGAGAGAGGGAGAGAGAAACCCAAGCAGGCTCCGTGCCTTCGGTGTGGAGCCTGATGCAGGGCTCCAACTCACGAACTGCAAGATCGTGACCTGAGCTGAAATCAAGAGTTGGATGCTTAGCTGACTAAGCCACCCAGACGGCCCTGCCGTCTGTCTTCTCACCTTTCTTGTCACTTGGCAGTGACATAAACCCCTCTGTCTCTACCTCCCAGTGGCTGTGTAGTCTGGGTGAGTTTTTAACTCTCTACACCCCCCGCCTCATGCTTCAGCATCCCTATCTGTGAGATGAGGAAAATGCTAGTACCTCACACGGTCCTTAGGGGGCTTGGTGTACACATAGTATTCAGAACAGTCCTTGACACACAGCAAGTGTTCAGCTCTTATTATGATCCAGGTGTTTGCCATTATGATGAAAACATTGACAGGAGTTGTTTTTTGTTTTTTGTTTTCTTTAAAGTAGGCTCCACACCCAGTGTGGGGCTTGAGCTCACAACCCGAGATCAAGAGTCGTACGCTCCACTGACTGAGGCAGCCAGGCTCCCCAAACATAGACAGAAATTTTAGGCCCCGACACCAAACCCAGGGATCTAGGCCAATTAAATACGTAAAACCTTTTGAGGCACGTGCCCCTACCTCTGTGGTCGGTGAGAAGGCAAGGGCCCTGTTGGCATTCTGTATTTTTGGCTTGTAGTGTAGGGTTTTGTACTTAGCAGGTGTTCAGTAGATGGTGGTAGATAGAGAAGATGTCGACTAGCATCTATGGGTACCCAAAGATACGGCTGCCCAGTTATTATAATCCTGAGGTATGGTCAGTTCTCATTATTCATGGTAGTTAGGGTCTATAAAGTTGCTGCAAACACTGATCTAGTGAATACTGAGCCATTGCTCCTAGGGGAATACAGGCTTGGGTTCCTTTGGGCCTCTGGTCACAATGTTTTCATCAACTGATACAATACCCTGTGTGTGTGGATGTGTGTGTGTTTTAGAGACAGAGAGCCTGAGCAGGGGAGAGGGGCAGAGTGGGAGACAGAGAATCTTAAGCAGGCTCCATGCTCAGTGTGGAGCCCACCGTGAGGCTCGATCCCACAACCCTGGGATCATGACCTGAGCCAAAATCAAGAGTCAGATGCTCAAATGATTGAGCCACCTAGGCGCCCGATTGAATGCCTTGTTTTGTTTGTGTTCCTATTTAAAGACACTTTACTTAAAAGGTAATGTTGATTTGTTAACATTAAACTCAACAGTGGCACTACAACTCATGCTTGAATAAAGTTTATCCAATGCACATGTTTTCTCTGGAAGACATATCACAGCCTTCATATGCTAAGCATCGTTAGACAGCACATCAACCCTATGCTTGGGGGCCATTTTAAACAGCGAAACCAACAAAAAGACAAAAAAAAAATGCGGGGAAAGGTGGCACTAAATAGACTGAAGAGGATACATTTTTACAGCTTGGGAGCTGAAACAAGAAGGCAGAGTGTGCCCTATGTGACCTCAATTAAGAACCTGAGCGTCAGGTGACTCGAATTTTTCATGGCTCCATGCATGTCCACAAATGACTTGCGAGAACAGCACGAGTGTCGATTTGGGAGTTCCAAATAAATCGTAGCGAGTAGGCAAATTTGCAAATAGAAAATCCACGAATAACGAGGATTGACTATACCTCTACGTGGGTTGGTATATACCCGCTGCCCAGCAACTCCCTGCAACACTCAGCACCTTCAGGGTGGCTTGCCTGGCCCAGCAGGGGCCTCCAGCACCCTGTGCCAGCTCTTAGGCCAGCGTCTTTGCCCTGCCACTGTTGACTCGTTTGGATGGGTGGGTGCCTTTTGCTGCCCAGGCCTGTACTGGAGGAGGAGAGAGGAAGCCTTGCCCTGCCTTCCTCCCCTCACCCCACCCCCTACTTCCCCACTGCACGTGAGGCCTCTCCGATGAGCGAGACCCACACATGCATAAAGGGAGGTAGGGTGACATGAGCAGGCGGCCACCTGTGACTTTTGTCAGCCAAGTGCTGCATCAACACCTGGGGAAGACCCCCTGGCAGTTTGGGGGGGCCTGTTTTGACCTGATCTTTATTTACCCCTCACAGAGGAAGTAAATAAATAGCTCCCTGTGTGTCTGTGTGTATGTGCGTGTGCCAGACTGTATGGGCCTCGCTGCACACTGTTAAAAACCGAGACCCGGCCCCAGAGGAAGTGGTAACAAAACGATTGTTTGTTTTATTTTCCATTTGCCCTTACATCTCTTCCCCACCTCCACCCTTTTGATATGTGCCAGGAGGCTTTCGTTACCGCCCTGGGATCCAATCATTTGTTCATTCGTTGCTTCATTCACTCATTCTAGTGTGTACTGAGCCAACACAGTGCTAGATGCTGGTGAATATAACAGATCCCTTTAAAAGAAAGTGGAGGTGGAGAAAGGGTGCTTTGGCCTGTGCATTCACATCGCTTGGACTGCTTATTAGCAAGGTGACCATGGGCAAGTTAACTTGTGGGATCACGCGAGCTCATCTCACAGGACTGTTTCAAGGACTGAAGTCAGTAGAGTAATGATGTGCTCACGGTCAGCCCTCAATGCCAGTGAGTTTCTTCCTTTAAGGATGTGCTGTGCACGTGGGAACAAGGTTTGCGATTTCCCCTCTGCCTCTCTTCGCTACTCCTGTGGCTGCCTGCCTGCCTCAGACCTTCCTGAGCACCTGCCTGGATCACTGTGCATTTCCACAGCACTGCTGCTCAAAGACCAGCAGAGGCTTCCCAGAGCCTGTGAAATCAAATTCAACTTAGCGTGATGCTCTGGTTTTCCTAGCCTCTGGGCACAGCCCACCTTTCTAGTTCCTTGACCCACGATCAGCCTTTACAACCCAACTCATGCCACCCGGCATGCCTGACCCATCCTGTGGGGCTCCGGCTTCCATCACATTGCTCTCATTGTCCTCCCTTTCTGGAATACCCGTGGTCTTCCCTATCTTCTTCCCATCTACCCTGTCTGTCCAAACGTGGCAGTTTTTCAAGGCTCACTGTTTTTGTTTTTAAAGTTTATTTTGAGAGAGAGGGAGTGAGGGAGGGGCAGAGAGAGACGTGGGGCTCGAACTCATGAACCGGGAGATAATGACTTGAGCCAAAATCAAGAGTCAGACGCATAACCTGCTGAGCCACCCAGACGCCCCAAGGCTCACTTTAAATCCACTCTGCTGCTCCCGCCACCTAACCTGCCTCCTGGGGGGTTTGTCCTAGTCGATGTTAAGTGTGGGTACAGCTTCTTGTCCTTTCTAGACTGTGAGCCGCTTGAGGACAGGCTCTGTTTCTTGGCCTTCCACCCTTCTTTAACTCAGCCCACGTGAAAGACGACCGTCTTGTGCCTAACACCTTCGGGCCCTGGTCCTTGTGTTCCAGCAGTGCCCGTCACTGCATATAATACTCTCTCAATAAAGATGGGTCCAACAAACGAGTGAGGGGAAACAGAACACGCAAGTATGAAGTCTTGGAGTCCAGACTCTCTATGCTGTGGGCATTCTGAAGCAAGGGACAGTCACAAAAGCTGGGGGCAAGGGGAGGATTCTGAGAGCTGAGCAGTCTTTGGAGGCAAACAGGTAGAGTTGGGGGCATTGGAAGGCAGAGGCCAGGGTGGGGTGGGAGCCATGCCTGTCTTGACCAGAGCCCGCGATTTCTTGCTCCAGTCCCCCACCGCCACACAGGCGTCCAGATCTGGGGAGGGTGCTGTGGACGGAGGATTGAACCATGCACATCTGTGGACAGGGTCCTACCAAGGACCTGATCTACCTGGCGAAGCAAGGGAGGACTGTGAGATAGCCAAGAATCTCCTGCATGTGGGATCAAATGTGGACTCAGAGCAGGCCTTGGGAAAGTCATGCATTCATTCTTACATTCATCTGTTCATTCAGCCTTTATTTTGAAGGTTTTGAAAAAATGAGAAAATGAATACTTGCTCAGTATAGGAAAGTTGGACGATATAGAAAACTGGAAAAGTTAGAAAAATCATTTGTAGTTCTTACCACCCAAAGACAGCCCTGGTTTACATTCTGTGTGTTTGTTTCTGGTCTTATATCGTTATTATTGAAATAATTGTCATGCAGATATGTAAACAGCTCTTTAAAGCTCTTTAAGTAGCGAATTTTTATATTTAATTCTGAAACCTATTAAATAGTGAAGAATTATAACAGTAAAAGAAGCTTTATCATTTTACAAATACGTTGCAGGAGCGCCTGGGTGGCTCAGTCAGGTGAGCATCCAACTCTTGATTTCCGCTCAGGTGGTGATCTCAGTTCATGAGTCCAAGCCCCACATCGGGCTGTGCACTGAGCACAGCGCCTGGTTGGTGTTCTGTCTCCCTCCCTCTCTGCCCCTCCCTTGATTGCTTTCTATATCTCTCCCAAAATAAGTAAAAATTAAAACTTAAAAAAAAAATTACAGACAGGAAGACGAAGAGGTAAAGGTGCCGATTCCACCCCACTGTCCCAAGTCCCATCCCTGGGGAAAACCAGTATTAGGAGTCAGTATGCGTCCTCTGAACCATTTTTTTCTGTGCATGTACACTCATAGGTGTATTCTTTTGAAATCAGACCATAGAATATTGTTTATGTGTAACCATTTTTATTTTTACAAAGTTAGGGTCGTTTTGCACGCCCCATGTTGCATTTCCCTTTTTTTTTGGATACGTCGTTTTTTGTACTGTGTAAATTTAGTTAAATATCTGACATTGTATAAAACAAATCCATACCAATGATACACGGACCAGTTATAGGCTGCAATTTACAATGACTGCTTGGAAATCTGGAGTAGTGTGCCTGAAAATCTAATCTGTACATTTTGGAACATGACTGAACTATCTCATTGATTAATCAAAATGATTTTTTTTTTAAACGTTTTTATTTATTTTTGAGACAGAGAGAGACAGAGCATGAACGGGGGAGGGTCACAGAGAGAAGGAGACACAGAATCTGAAACAGGCTCCAGGCTCTGAGCTGTCAGCACAGAGCCCGACGCAGGGCTCAAACTCACGGACTGTGAGATCATGACCTGAGCCGAAGTCGGACACTCAACCGACCAAGCCACCCAGGCACCCCTCAAAATGATTTTAAAACCTTAACGTTTAATATCTAGTTAAAGTATTTTTAAAAGTAATCTCTACACCCAGTATGGGGCTTGAGCTCATGACCCTGAGATTAAGATTCGCATGCTCTACTGACTGAGCGAGCCAGGCGCCCCTCTAGTTAAAATATTTTTAAAAGTAATGGGAGATACCTCTTTTATTTTGTTTTGCATATATAAAAAAATAACTAAAGGAAAAATGCATTCTTAGATTTCTCAAGTCAAATGAAATTTCCCTCTCAAGTGAACATCTTATGGCTGAAATATAAAGTGTTAATTATTATTTTGGAAAAATGAAAAATTCCCAGGCTTTGACTTCTACCTACAGAACATTTTAACAGACTTCCCTGTCAATATATATATTTTCCAATGCCTGCGTCATAATCCACCCATATTTTACTTACTTGTTGCAGGATTCCCACACCGTTTCCTAAGCTTTGTGCTAGGCCCATGAGACAAAATGCCTGCCTTCTGGAACTCCCAGGCTGAGCAGTTTCCACTTAATGCAATAAATGGCAGGGATGGATTCTGTGCTACGTGCAATGGAAACTTGCAGGGGGTAGGGAGTGAGGGCTCAGTCAAGGAAGGCTTTGTGGAGAGAAGGCACTGTTGCTCTGGGTCTTGAAGAATGAGCAGGAGGCCCCAGATGCAGAGGCTGGAGGATAGAATGGAGGGGCCCCCAGTTGCAGTGTGACTTATTATCAACCATCGCCCCGGCTCTGGTGGTTTGTTTCTGCTTTTCCTTTGCAGATGACAGATTCTGCGACCAAGGACTCCAGCTGTTTATCAGGGGCCATCCCAGGGGCCCGGGCTCCCACTCCCAGCTGCAGGGGCTGTGGGGCCCTGATTAAGGAAATAGCTGAAGCAAGGGACCCAGGGCAGAGAGGACAGGAGAACCAGAAGGCCACAGTGAGGAACAGAGGCAGAGGGCTGCCAGAGAGGAGCAGGCTGCAGAGCAGGAGAGAGCCAGGGCAAGGGACAGGAGCAAACCTGGCCCTTTTTATGTGCTTCAGGGCATCACCTTGCCCTCCTCTACCTCGTGAAATGCTGCTCTATCAAGGCCCCTTCGGATGGCGCCTCCACTGTGATTCCATTAATTCAGCAAACATGTCCTGATGGCATCCCTTAGAATTAATCCCTCTCCTTTGCTCACTTAGCAGGCCAACCTGTTGCAGTTGAAAAGAGCGTGAACTTTGGAATCAAGAATCATGCTAGCGGTAGGGGCGCCTGGGTGGCTCCTTGCTCAGTCGGTTAAGCATTCCATTCTTGACTTTGCCTCAGGTCATGATCTCATGGTTCGTAGGTTCGAGCTCCACATTCAGTTTTGTGCTGAAAGTGTGGAGCCTACTTAGGATTCTCTCTCTCTCCCTCTCTCTCTGCTCCTTCCCTGCTCACTCTCTCTCTCTCTCTCTCTCAAAATAAATAAATAAATAATCTTTAAAAAAATAATCATGTGAGGAGTAACTAATATTTATGAAATATTTAAAAATTAAAAAAATTTTAATGTTTATTTCATTTTTGAGAGAGAGAGACAGAGCATGAGCAGGGGAGGGGCAGAGAGAGACGGAGACACAGAATCCGAAGCAGGTTCCAGTCTCTGTGCTGTCAGCACAGAGTGGATGCAGGGCTCGAACTCACGAACCGTGAGATCACGACAAAGAGATGGATCCGAAGTCAGACGCTTAATGACTGAGCCACCCAGGCGCCCCCATTTATGAAATATTTAACATACGCTAGGCACGACAATGAGTGCTTTTGAATCTGTTGTTCTCTTTGAATCTGTTGTTTCTCACTTTGTACTCCCCAACGGTCAATGAGGTAACAACTGTTATTATCCCCATGTTGTAACAGAAGGAACTGGAGGGCAGAGGGTTTAGTAAGCTTGAAGCATAACAGCAGAGGTCCAGACCCCCGTCTGAGTCTCAGTTTCCTCATTTATAGCAGGGGGATGAAAACGATTTCTTTTTCCCAGAGTAGTTTTGAGAACTATATGAAGTCATGTATATCAAGCACCTTTGCTAGTATAACCCTCACCCCTACTCATTTGTTGTCATCATTCCTTGGGAGCTGCTAGTTTGAGTTTGTAGAGCACAGTGGGGTGGTTAAGAGCTTCCATTCTGGAGCGAGACCGCCTATGTTCAAAATCCAGGCTCAGATCCATGACCAGGCTCAGATAGGTAACCTTGAGTGAGTGAGTTTTACCTCTCTGAGCCTCAGTTTCTTTATCTATACTATGAAGGTGATCGTGGTACCTTCCTCATAGTTGTTTTCAGATTAAAGTGAGTGTATGTAGGGGCACCTAGGTGGCTCAGTCCGTTAAGCAACTGACTTCGGCTCAGGTCATGATCTCGCGGTTCGTGAGTTCAAGCCCCAGGTCGGGCTGTCTGCTGTCAGCACAGAGCCCACTTCGGATCTTCTGCCTCTCCCCGACCCCGTGTGCACGCGTGCTCTCTTTCTCATCTCACTCTTTCTTTCAAAAATAAACATTAAAAAAATAAAGTGAACGTGTGTATATATTTGTTACTGATATTAACTAGAATGGAAAGTTTCTGTTACCGGTATTAACTAGAATGGAAACTTTCTGAGGGCAGGGTCAATTTCAGGAAGCTGTCACCTGGGTTCTCACTGCCTTAGTGAGGACATATGTGGCCCAGTCTAGATAGTGGTATAACAGCAAGGGCAACAAATACCCATATATTGGAACTCTTCCTGTACAAGAAATACTTGCTTATTCTAGAAATTCTGGAAAATATAAAGAAGATGAAACATAATCCTACTATCTAGAAATGATCACTGTAAACATTTTGGTACTTTCCTATAATTGGGATCATGTTGTATGTAAGATGAGCATTTTCCAGTGCCATTAAAATATTTTTTGAAATAGGGTTATTATTGTTGTTTTGTTTTATTTTGTTTTACTGATTAAAAAAACTGTGCACTGAGAGAGTTAGTTTCTAGACTGGTGCCATTCTGGAGGAAGGGAGGTCTGTCCCATCTTGGTGGCATATACATTCCTAGGGCCAGAGCAGTTGCCCATTCATTCATTCATTCAGAAAATATTTATTGAGCATCTTTTACGTGCTGTGTCCTTGGGATACACCAGAGAACAAAACAGGCAAAAAAATCTTCCCCTTGTGTAGCAAGGGGTAGGAGTGGTAGGACAGACAGCAAGCGGTATGCACAAAAATTAAGCAAAGTCAGAAATTCATTAAAAGGTAATGAGAGTGCCCCTTGTTCATTGGTGGCCTGGTGAGCCTGCCCTTAAGGCGCCTGGAGCAGACTTGTGGGAAAGGCTTTGCCATGGTCCGGGGCAAAGAAAGAGCAATGAGACACAGCTAGGCTGGGAAGCTGAGCGCCTTCGCTTGTTCTGAGCAAACAGAGGCTGTCCCCTCTGTGTCCCTCCTGGCCCTCCCTTCCAGTCAGTGTTCTGCCCCATGAGGCTGACTCTGAGAAGGCCCCACCCTGCCTCACTCCTGCCCAAGTTGGGGTGGGGGCTGGGCTTCTCACTCCTGTCCAACTTGGGGTGGTTTCCCAGGGGTTGCCCAAGGCTCAGTCAGACCCATTTTTTACTGGTTTATATTAAGGTTCTAATTTTTAAAAGTAATGCTAACTTGAAAAAAAGGGTGGGGGGTAATAAGAGATGGGTGCCTGGGTGGCTCAATTGGTTAAGCATCTAACTCTTAATTTCGGCTCAGGTCATGATCTCACCATTTGGGAGATTGAGCCCTGTGTCAGGCTCCACGAGAACGGCGGGATTCTCTCTCTGCCCCTCCCCTGCTCTCTCTCTTTCTCTCGCAAAATAAACTTTTTTAAAAATTTATTTAAAAAACTTTTTAATGTTTATTTTTTTTTTATTTAAAAAAAAATTTTTTTTAACGTTTATTTTTGAGACAGAGAGAGACAGAGCATGAACGGGGGAGGGTCAGAGAGAAGGAGACACAGAATCTGAAACAGGCTCCAGGCTCTGAGCTGTCAGCACAGAGCCCGACGCGGGGCTCGAACCCACGGACCGCGAGATCACGACCTGAGCCGAAGTCGGCCGCTTAACCGACTGAGCCACCCAGGCGCCCCTTTTAATGTTTATTTTTGAGAGAGAGAAAGAGACAGAGCACGAGCAGAGGAGGGGCAGAGAGAGAGGGAGACACAGAATCCGAAGCAGTCTCCGGGCTCTGAGCTGCCAGCACAGAGCCTGATGTGGGGCTCGAACCCACGAGCTGTGAGATCATGACCTGAGCCGAAGTCGGACGGCCAACGAACGGAGCCACCCAGGCGTCCCCAAAATTAAAAAAAATAAAAGGTAACGAGAACTATTGACAAAGTTAAAATATAGAGCTGGGCAAGGGCGATAGTGCTGGAGACGGTGACATTTTACTGTTTGAATAGGATGGCCAGTGTGAGGTTTCCTGAAAAGACAGCATTTGAACGGTGATTTGAAGGTGCAGAACTGGGTGATGTAGCTGGACCCAGGGCGTGCAGCAGAGGAAAGGAATAGCCGAAACAAAGGTCCTGGGACTAGAAGAACCTTCCTGGAGTGCTTGAAGAATAACAAGGAGAGCAGGTGGCTGTAGTGGAGGGTCCTTCTTGAGTGAATGGCTTGACACTTAGAGGGATAGCTGATATGTCAGTCGAGAGAGCCGGGGATCCCAACGGGCTCCAACTAAAGATGTAAATTTAAAAAAATATAAATTCCAACAAGAACAAAGTTTACTCTGAAGTTAAAAGTCCTCTGCAAAGCAAATATCCTCAAATTCCTCTTGTTAGTGGACTGGGTGTGAATGGTAAATAAATTATGCAAATACAAGATGAATGCTCTATGCTTTACATATTGTAGATATGCTGAATTCATGTATTCATCATATGTTCATTGAATGCCGTGGGCCTGGACTCATTCTAGGCGCTGGGGAGTCAGAACAAGACAAAACCCCTGCCTTCATGAAATTTACATTCTCGCGGTGGAGACTGACTGACCCTGAGCAAACTCAGATACATAATGTGATGTTGGATGGTGATAACCAATAGCTGTTAACCATGATATACCAGAGAAAACTGTGGTTTAAGTGGGGTCTAAATTAATTATGAGCCAACTGTGTAATTCGGTTTTGAAAAAGCCTGATTCCATCTGAGGCTTTGTGAACAGAATGCCCAGCAAGCACCCTCTGCCTTCTGGTTGTCAAGCTGGACCTGAAGCATTGAATTTATATTCTAGAAGGACTGTGACACACCAGAGCTCATATGCCATTGTGTGTCAGGAAGGGAGGTTCCAGCTCAGTAGGCTGAGGAATTTTCTAATGGTCAGAACTGACCAGTAATGGATTGGGCTGTGAGAGAGGGTGAGATTCCTTCCCATTTCGAAAAGAGTTTAAAAAGAGCCTGAGGGGTGCCTCGTGGCTCAGTCAGTTAAGCGTCTGACTTTGGCTCAGGTCATGAACTCGTGGTTCGTGGGTTCGAGACCCACATTGGGCTCTGGGCTGACAGCTTGCAGCCTGGAACCTGCTTCCGATTCCGTGTCTCCCTCTCTCTCTCTCTCTGCCCCTCCCCTGCTCATGCTTGTCTCTCTCTCTCTCTCTCTTTCTCTCAACAATAAACAAACATTAAAAAAAAAAGCCTGGATTCACCTGTCTCAGGATATTAATGAGGATATAATCAATGTAGTAGAAGCTTGGATCACAAATGTCTGGCTCCGTCCAGTCCCAGGTAAAACTGAATGAGAAGAAGAAGAAAAAAATTTTGCAAATAACTTGTAACATAAGGAATTCCACATTAATTAACCATGTTGTGTTTAAAAATTTTTTTTTTTAGTGTTTATTTTTGAGAGAGAAACACACACGGATAGCGAGAGTGGGGGAGGGGCAGAGAGAGGGAGACAGAATCTGAAGCAGGCTCCAGGCTCTGTCAGCACGAACCCACGTGCTGGGCTCGAACCCACGAACCGCAAGACCAAGACCTGAATCCACTTAAGACTCTTACCCCACTGAGCCACCCAGGTGCCCCTATTAACCACGTTTTAGTAGCCAGTAACCGCCGAAGACATAAGTAGAATCCCAACACATAGAAATCAGAAGTTCTCAGAATTCTTTCTCTCATCACATTAGTTCAGTGTTTGGGCTCTAGAAACTTCAGAGGGTTAGAGAAAGCTCAGAGAGTCATAGGATCGGTCAACGGACTATTTGCCCCTTACCTTTTTATTTTGACAATTCCAGATAGAGAAAGGTTGCAAGAATTGTGCAAAAAATCCTCATACAGTCTTCACCCAGATTTCCCAAATGTTAGCATTCCATCACATTTGCTTCATCATTCCATCGATTATATATATATGATATTTATCGTATATGTATACATACACACACATTATTTGAATGTAAGTTGCAGACATAATGTCCATTTACTCCTAAATAGTTTAGTATGTATTCTTAAAATAAGGACTCCTCTTACATAACCCCAATAGAATGATAAAACCCAAGAAATTAACACTGACACAATGCTAGTGTCTACAGTCCTCATTCAATATATCATAGTTGTCCCAATGATACGCTTTTTAGCCAAAACAAAACAACAAAAAACAAAGGACCAGATCATGGGTTATATTCAGTTATTATGTCTCTGTAGGTTTCCTTTAACCTGAAATGGTTCCTTAATTTTTCTTTGTCTTTGATGAAGCCAACATTTTTGATGGTTGGACAAAGGACTTTTAAGCAAAGGCTTATTTAAAAATGAGGTAAGGGGCACCTGGGTGGCTCAGTTGATTAAGCATCTGTCTCTTGGTTTTGGCTCAGGTCATGATCTCGCGATTCATAAGTTCGAGCCCCACATCAGGCTCTAGGCTGACAGCATGGAGTCTGCTTGGGATTCTCTCTCTCCTTCCCCCCCCCCCCTCCCCTGCTCAGGCTCCCTCACTCTGTGTTTCCTTCTCTCTTTCTCAAAATAAATAAACTTAAAAAAAATGAGCTAAGACTGGGAGCAGGTTTTGATATGAACCCTCATGTTTCTTTGGTTTATTCATCAAGAATGATTTTCCTGTGGAAGATGCCAGAGTGGTTCCATGTTGCTCATCACATAGAATACAAATGCTCCCTATATTCATTTCCTAGGGCAGCCATACAAAGGGCCACAAACTGAGTGACTTAAAACAACAGAAATGCACTCTGTCACAGTTCTGGAGGCCAGAAGTTCATGTCCCTTCAGCAGACCATGTCCCTTCAAAGCCTACAGGGGAGGATTATGTTTCTTCTACCTTCTGGTATCCCAAGGTGTTCCTTGGCTTGTAGCTGGGTCATTCCAATCTGCCTGTGCCTTCACATGGCCATCTTTCTTCTGGGTCTCTTCTTCTTTTTTTTTTTTCCAACGTTTTTTTTTTTTTTTTTTTTTTTTGGGGGGGGGACAGAGAGAGAGAGAGCATGAACGGGGGAGGGGCAGAGAGAGAGGGAGACACAGAATCGGAAACAGGCTCCAGGCTCCGAGCCATCTGCCCAGAGCCCGACGCGGGGCTCGAACCCACGGACCGCGAGATTGTGACCTGGCCGAAGTCGGACGCTTAACCGACTGCGCCACCCAGGCGCCCCTGGGTCTCTTCTTCTTATAAGGACACCAATCATATTAGATTAAGCCCACCTTACTCCAGTATGACCTCATGTTGATTACATCTGCAACAAACCCTATTTCCAAGTAAGGTCACATTCTGAAGTGTTGGGGATTAGAACTTCAACATACCGGGGCGCCTGGGTGGCTCAGTCGGTTAAGCGTCCGACTTCGGCTCAGGTCATGATCTCATGGTCCGTGGGTTCGAGCCCCGCGTCAGGCTCTGTGCTGACAGCTCAGAGCCTGGAACCTGTTTCAGATTCTGTGTCTCCCTCTTTCTCTGACCCTCCCCTGTTCATGCTCTCTCTCTGTCTCAAAAATAAATAAATGTTAAAAAAAAATTAAAAAAAAAAGAACTTCAACATATCATTTTGGGGGACATAATTCAATCCATAACACCCCCACCTCATCGTTCCAACCTAATCCTGCGTTTCCTTGTATGTGGCTCCTCTGTTCACCCGCATTATTCATTCTCAAGACGACACTTACTTTCTCCCAGACTCAGGGCTTTCTTCTGGACCTTTCCATTCCCCTCTGCCAACCTGGGCCCCTCTTTGTCCTAACAGTGACAACTTTCATTTAGTTAGTGCTTATTATGTGCCAGGCACTACTCTAAACTCTTTACACATAGTGTTCTTTTAACCCTAGCCGGTAGGGACCATCATGAGCCCCATTTTGCAGATGATGAAATGGAGGCACAGAAAGTTTATCCTGCTCAAGGCCTCACAATAAGATGATTCTCAGACATTTTCCTGGCTTATTTCCTCCTTGCTCTGAGTCTTTGCTGGTCTAGAAGGGATCTCAGTGGCATGAGCATTTTAGTAAGTGATTTTCAGGGCCTGTGAGCCCGTCTTTCCCCACTGCCTCAGTGTACATTAATCCATATACTGTGTCCTCAGTTCTTGGGCTGAGGGTGGGTGGGATTTGGATTTGGGGTTGTTTCTTGGGGGGGAGGGTGAATTTGGGTTTTTATGTTCATTGCTTCCTGCCTTCCTATCAGGGCCTCTGGCCCTGTACCCTGCACCAATCCTGGGTTTCTCAGTATGGGGGCCAGTGTGTCAAATACGTCAACATCTCCTGTGGAGTGTGTCAAAAATATCAAAAATGCACAACCCAGGGTCTCCCTCCATACCTCCTCAATCAGAATCTCTGGGTGGGAGATTAAGAGCCTTCCTGGTTAATAAACCTGTAGTGATTCATAATAAGTTTGAGAAAGCCCCCATTGGATGTGTGTAAAATGATAGATTGATTGACTCCTTCAGTGAACAGCTGCTGTACGTTTCTTGGGGTAACGACCAAGAGGAGACTCTTAAAAATTTCTTGTCAATTTTCACAGCTCAATTTTTCTGTGAACCTAAAACTGCTCCATAAATGAAGCCTTTTTTTTTTTTTTTTAAATGAGAGAGAATCGGGGAGAGGGCAGAGGGAGAGAGAGAATCTCAAGCAGGCTCCATGCTCAGTGCAGTGCTAGACTCAGGGCTCAATCTCACAACCCTGAGATCATGACCTGAGCTGAAATCAAGAGTTGGATGCTTAACCAACTGAGCCACCCAGGCACCCTGTCAATTTTGTTTTTTAATGACGGTCACTGCCCGGAAAGTGCTAAAGAATATCATGGAATGTTGTAGGGCTTAGCAACAGGGAACCTACTCTATTTGGGCATGGACTGTTTTTCTATTGAGACTTCCCTCTCTGCAATGATGTCCTATTCAGTGTCCGAGGGAAATCTGCAGGTCTCAGACCTGGTCCCCACCTGCCCAACCCCCCTCTAAAACTCTGTCCTTGTCCAAAACTCTGAGAACCTGGGGGTGACAGTAGACAGTTGCTCTACCCCCTAGAGGAGCCCAGCTGTTTCCTCTAGCCCCTCATTTCAGCCACCTGAACCCATTCACAGTTTTCCTGTCAGTTAACCCGGGCCCCAAGACAGTGTGGGAAGGGGCCCCTCTAGACTGGGTGGGGCTGTGTTTCATTTACTGGTGTCTTTCCTCAGGCCTCAGCTGAACAGGTGCAGGCAGAAGCAGCTGGGTGAAATGAGGACATTCTTCCTCTCCCTTCTTTTCTCTTCTCCCTCCAACTCCCTCCCCCAGCCCAGCCACACCGAAGCCACATCCCATTTCCTCCCCAACTTTCAAAGCTGCTCTCCCCTCTGCCTCCTCCACCCTCCATCCCTCGAAGGGCAGGCAGTGCCCCAGGGGAGGGGTTCCCTTAAACTGGGAGGGGACACAATTAAGGGAAAGTGGAAAGCAGTGGGTTTGCACTGCCACCCTCCCTTTCTGTCGTGGTGGGTTTTTTTAAAGGGGGGGGGGTGATGGTGAGATGGAGGTGGTGTCACAGGGAGGGGAGGGCAGTTCCAGGGTCTACCTAGGTCCCTCGATGACTTTGCCTACAGCCTCTAAACTCACAGAAGACCTGTGAAGAAGTTGGCCTCATCAGGGCTGACTTCTCTGCCTCTCCTAGGAGAACGGGGTGGGATGGGTCAAACTCAAAGCCACATTCTAGAACAAAGGTATTCAGAGTTGCCCTCCTTACATCTGCATCCCCTGGAGGGCTCCTTAAACAGGGATTGCTGAGACCCACTCCCCAGGAATCTGATTCTGATTCTGAGGGCCAGAGAATTTGCATTTCTAGTCTCTTCCCCAATTGATGCTGCTTCTGCTGGCTCTGGGACCACACTTAGAGAACGGCTGGCTGTTCCAGGGCTCCCCTTAAGATTTCTGATAAGTGGGCTCAGGCTAGCCGCCACTGGGGGAAGTACAGATCGCTCAAGGAAGTTGGGTCCCCAGCAGTGGCCTTATCACTTGGGCTCAAATCACAACCTTCCCCCTGCAGTTCTGTGTGGTTTAGCTAGATTTGGATGGGACTCTGGCTTAAGAGAAGGGGGCAGAAAGAAAACCCTCTCTGTCTGCTTGCTTCCTGCTCCCAGGGCTAGTCTCCCTCCAAGCAGTGCCTCCCGCCATCTTGAATCTTTTGTCTCTGTATCTCCTTCCTTGCCAGTTGTAGGGAAAACGATGCCCTTGTGTTCTCTGAAGCTTACCTTTCAGCTGTATGACGTGGGATATTAGGGAGCTATTCAAGCATGAGGTTAATCTCTGTGTGGTGACTTGGGAGTGATCCATCATGACATATTGTAGAGTGAAACCGCTCAACGACGGGTAGAAAATGTTCCTGCTTTTGTACAAACAACCAGTCATAAAGCTATACATGTATATATACATATACATAAACATTTACATGCACACAGACAAAAAAAGTCTGGAAGGACACTTCCCCGCAGAAGTTAGCTCTGGAGGATGGGAGATTTCTCTGTTTACTCCCTCTCATGCTCTACTTTAGAAAGCCTGTCTCACTCTGTAATTAAAAACCAGTGAGCTGCATATAATAGAAAATGGTACAGCTCTGGAAAGCTACACTTAACTATTAACAGTGGGGGGCAGGGATGGGGCAGAGGGTTCTGTGACTACACACATGCGTGTGCGCGCACACACACACACACACACACACACCCCACACTTCTAGGCTGAATTTGTTAAAAGGAGGATTATTAATTTTTTAATTAAAAAAGAAATATCAGCAATAAAGGAAACAGACGGCATCTCCCTCTCCTCCCCATCACCAGCTGTTGTGCTTTCTCATTCCTTCCTGTCACCATCAGATTTCTCCACTGAGTGGCCTCCCTTGCTCCCTCCATTTCTTCATCAGCCTTTCTTTTGATTTTTTTTTTTTTTTTAATTTTTGAGAGACAGATCATGAGTGAGAGAGGGGCAGAGAGAGAGGGAGACACAGAATCTGAAGCAGGCTCCAGGCTCCGAGCTCTCAGTGCAGAGCCTGATGAGGGGCTTGAACCCACGAACTGTGAGATCATGACCTGAGCCGAATTCGGACGCTTAATCGGACACTTAATCGACTGAGCCACCCAGGCACCCCATCCTTGTTTTGATTTTAAAGAAACATTACATGTTTTTGTTTGTTGATTGCCAGCATTCCAGAAAAGAAAAAAAAAAAATCCCCTAGCCTTCAAACAGCCTCCACAAACATGACTTGATCTTGTCCAATTCTGTCGGTTCCTCACAGCACACGCATGTCCTTCATGATTGTGATCTGCACAAACGCTATCTTGTGTCCTGAAATTTTTTACGTCACCTAATTTTGTAAGCCCGTCTATGTGTGGACACAGCATCATTTCTTCTATGAATGGTGCTATGGTTGTTTCACCAGGCCCTGATTGTTAGGCCTTTGGGTGGTTTCCAGTTTTTTGCTATTTATTCATTCACGATTTAACCCTCTGCTTTTGGGCTCCGCCTCCTGCCAGCCTATAAAAACTGCCCTCTTAAAGGTCACTGCTATCGGTCTTCCCTGCCCCCCTCCCCAGATCTTCCAGCCTCTTCTCAGTTCTTGACTAAGCCCTTGTCCTGACGTTAATTGGACTTGGCCTTATTAACCACCCTCACTGCCACCCACCAGCCCATCCATCAAACCACCCAGCTTCTGTTCATTGGCTTTTGTTTCTTTCTTTAATCATTTTTTTTCTTCCCGATACAGAATTTTCACATTTGCATGGTAAAAGAATAGAACAACTCATCAATGTGTAGTATAGAAAGTAAAAAGACATTTTATTTAAACTTTTAAATTGAATTATGAATTCTGTGATACAAAAATATGAATGCGTATGTCTGAATACATGTGTGTATATATGTAAAAATTACGAAGCAGTGTAACAAAATTAAACCTGTCATATACCCACCCTGCAACTTAAATACAACATCAGCAACCCCGTGGACACTTCTTGTGTCTCCCTTTTGGTGTCATCCCTCCAATAAACACGACTGACATCCTCTGAGTTTTGCTTGTCATTCCCCTAATTGATATTAGTGATTTGTGGATTCGAAGAGGTTCTATCCAAACAACCACATCATCTCTTAATAATGACATCGCTGTTTCTGTCTCATTCTATACTTTTGTTTTCTTTTGCTTTCTGCTTTTGCTAGGACCTCCAGTGTAATGTCAACCCAGAAGCAGGAACAGCTGGCCTCCTTGATTTGTTCCTGAGTTTGAAGGAAATGCTGTTTCTTTTCTTTCTTTGTTTCTTTGCTTCTTTCTTTCTTTCTTTTTCTTTCTTCCTTCCTTCCTTCCTTCCTTCCTTCCTTCCTTCCTTCCTTCCTTCCTTTTTCTTTCTTTTAGATTATTTATGTATTTATTTTAGTAATCTCTAAGCCCATGTGGGCGTCAAACTCAGGACCCCGAGTTCAAGACTCGCATGCTCTTCCGACTGAGACAGCCGGTCACTCCCTATTTTTTTTCGTTGCAGTATGCTTGGCACACAAAGTCACATTAATTTCAGGTGTACAACATAGTGATTTAATGGGTTTATAGGTTATGTTATGCTCACCACAGGTGTGGCTACCATCTGAGGCCATACATAACTCTTACAATATCATCGACTATATTCTCTACGCTGTATCTCTTACTCCCATGGCTTGTTTATTCCATAACTGGAAGCCTGTATCTCCCACACCATGTCACCCACTTTGCCCATCCCTCTACCCGCCCCCGTCCCCTCAGAAGGAAGTGCTTCTCAGGGTTTACTACTACTACCAATGATTGCTATAGGTTTCTGGTAGATACTTTTTAAGAGGTGTTGAATTTTATCAAATGCTTTCTCGACATCTATTGAGATGATTCATGGGTTTTCTTTTTTTCATTGTAAATGCTATAAATTATTTTTACTTTTTTCATTTTTATTAGAAAAATTTTTTTCATTTTATTTATTTTAGAAAAAGAGAGAGAGCAAGAGCATGAATGGGGGAGGGGCACAGGAAGAGAGAGGAAGAATCCCAAGCAGGCTCCACACTCAGTGCAGTGCCCGACTTGGGGTTCGATCCCATGACCCTGGAATCAT
This sequence comes from Panthera uncia, assembly GCF_023721935.1. Taxonomy (NCBI): domain Eukaryota; kingdom Metazoa; phylum Chordata; class Mammalia; order Carnivora; family Felidae; genus Panthera; species Panthera uncia. The sequence goes on from NW_026057580.1 coordinate 1,009,494, forward strand.
GACCTGAGCCAAAATCAAGATTGGACGCTCAACCAACTGAGCCACCCAGGCACCCCTACAGGAACATTTTCATGGTAAACTTTCTTTGCCTTTCTGAAACAGATTGAATTGGGACATGATATATTATCTTCTTAATATACTGCTGGATTTGATTTGGTTTGGTTGTATTTTGATCCAGCTTGATCAGCATCTATGCTCCTAAGTGATATTAACCTGTAAGTTTTTTTTCTCATACTATATTTGTCCATTTTAGAATTAAGATTTTATTAACTTCATTGAATAAGTTGAGAGTGTTTCTTTTTTTAACCTCTAAGAAAAATGGCATAAAATTGGAATTGATGTTTTTGTGAAGGTTTAGCTGAGCATTCCTAGGAAACCTTTTAGGCCTGGTATCGTCTTTGTTAGAAGATTTTACATTTTGCTTATGGCTATAAGTAAAGTGGCCATACATCCTGGTTTCCCCGGGCTGATGCCAGGTTTTGCCTATTCCCTGGCATGTCTATTAATAATAAACACTTTAAAGATGTCTTGGTTCATTAGGGCACCTGGGTGGCTCAGTAGGTTAAGGGTCCAACTCTTGACTTAGGCTCAGGTCATGATCTCACAATCATGAGATTGAGCCCTGCATCCAGCTCCGTGCGAGTCGTGGGGCCTGCTTGAGATTCTCTCTCCTTCTGCCCCTTCCCCACTTGCATGTGCTCTCTCTCTAAGAGAGAAAGAAAGAAAGAGAGAGAGAAAGAAAGAAAGAAAGAAAGAAAGAAAGAAAATCCTGGTTTGGATAATAAAATATGTGGTTATTCTGCATACAGAACTATATGGGCGTTTCTCTTTTCTTCTTGGGTTAGTTCTGATAAGTTATATTCTTTTGTAATATTGTCTAGCTTGCTTCAAATTTATTGGCATAAAGTTCATATTTTTCTCATTTTTAAAAGTCAGCTGTAGCCTTAAATATATCACTTTTTAAATCTCCATCATTGTTTATTTGTATCTTTTTTCTTTTTCTTTTTAAAATTTACTTATTTCTATTGGGGGGGGGAGGGGCAGAGAGAATCTTGCTGCACAGAGCCAGATGCGGGGCTTGATCCCACAACCCTGGGATCATGACCTGAGCCGAAATCAAGAGTCAGTCTCTCAACCAACTGAGCCACCTAGACGCCCCTGTGTCTTTTTTCTTGGTCAATATTACCTAAGTTTTGTCTATTTTATTTTGAACATACAAAATACAACTTTGAACATACAACTTTTTCACTACTATTTATTTTCCATTTCATTAATTTTTACTCTTACTGCTTTCTCCTTTCTTAGGATTTATTCTGCTGCTCTTTTTTTTAACTTCCTAAGTTCTGAGCTTGGTTGACCAATTTGGAATCTTTTTCCTTTCTAATATGTATGCTTAAGGCTGTATGTTTCCCTATGTTTATGTTGCATCCTGTATGTTTTTTTCCTTCCTGACAATACATATCATAAAATGCACAGATCTTAACATCTTCAGTTTTTTGAGTTTTAGCAAATGTAAACACCCATGTTACTGTCATCCAAAGATGCAGGACATTTCCATCATCCTAGAAAGTTCCATGGGGCTCATTATGGATTGTCTGCCCTTCACCACTGGAGTTAATCTGTTTAGAACTGTACTTGGCTAGAAGTTCATCTAAATGGAATCGTACAGTATATTCTCTTTTGTGTCCAGCTTTTGTCACTCAGCACATGTTGTGTGTATTAGTTAATTTGTTCCTTTTTATTACCGACTTTGTTCCAATATATGGATGGATATACACTGTTTATTCATTCTCTCTTGAAGCACATTTGGATTATTTCCAGTTTGGGGCTATTATGAATGTAGCAACTGTGCACATCCTTGTACAAATCTTTTGTGGACATGAACTTTTATTTCTCTTGGGTGGGTAGGTACCTGGAAGTGGAAGAGCTGGGTCCCATTGTAGGCATCCCATAGTTTTACAATCTAGTGTTTTCATTTAGTTCTAGTTGTTAAAAATTTTCCATTAAGGGGCGCCTGCGTGGCTCAGTCAGTTAAGTGTCAGACTTTGGCTCAGGTCACTATCTCACGATTCGAGGGTTGGAGCCCCACATCAGGCTCTGTGCTGACAGCTCAGAGCCTGGAGCCTGCTTCGGATTCTGTGTCTCCCTCTCTCTCTGCCCCTCTCCTGCTCACGCGCTGTTTCTTATTCTCTCAAAAATAAATAAAACTTAAAAAAATTTTTTTTAATTTTCATTAAGATTTTTTTCTTAAAACAATTTTGAAAAAGGATTTTTTTCTTTGACCTTAAGTTATTTGGAAGTGTGTGCTAAAATATCCACATGGGTGGGACTTTTTGTTGTTGATTATCATTTCTAAGTTAATTGCATTTGCATCAGTTAACACAGTCTTTGTAACATACATTTTTAAAAATGTTTTGAGACTTGCTTTATGACTTAATATGTAGTAAATTTACATGCTCGAAATGAATGTGTATTCAACACACACACATTTATTTAATAAGCTTGATATCTATACACACATACATGCACATATACTTTGTTTTGTCTGCCTGATCTATCATTTATTTCAAAAGATGTATTAGGGGCACCTGGGTGGTTCAGTCAGTTAAGCATCTGACTTTGGCTCAGGTCATGATTGCGTGGTTTGTGGGTTTGAGCCCCACATTGGGATCTAGGTTACAGCTCAGATCCTGGAGCCTGCTTTGGATTCTGTGTCTCCCACACACTCTCTGCCCCTCCCCTGCTTGTGCTGTCTCTCTCTCAAACACAAATAAATATACTTTTTTTTGAAGTAATAACTTAATTTTTAAGATGAACATAGTATCAGAATAGATATTTCTCCAATGAAGACATACAAATCACCAGTAAGCGCATGAAAAGATGTTTGACATCACTAGTTATCAGAAAAATACGTATCAAATCCACGAGATACTAGTTCACACCATTAGGATGGCTAGAATCTAACAACCTGTGTCTTTGGGTTGAATTACCATTTTTTTCATTAACTTGTTTTATTTTGTTTTTTTTTTTTTTTAATTTTTTTTTTAATGTTTATTTTTGAGACAGAGAGAGACAGAGCATGAACGGGGGAGGGTCAGAGAGAGAGGGAGACACAGAATCTGAAGCAGGCTCCAGGCTCTGAGCTGTCAGCACAGAGCCTGACGCGGGGCTTGAACCCACGGACCGCGAGATCATGACCTGAGCCGAAGTCGGACGCCCAACCGACTGAGCCACCCAGGCGCCCCTGTTTTTTTTTTTTTTTTTTTTAATTTACATCCAAATGAGTTAGCATCTAGTGCAACAATGATTTCAGGAGTAGATTCCTTAGTGCCCCTTACCCATTTAGCCCATCCCCCTCCCACAACCCCTTCAGTAACTCTCAGTTTGTTCTCCATATTTGTGAGTCTCTTCTATTTTGTCCCCCTCCCTGTTTTTATATTATTTTTGTTTCCCTTCCCTTATGTTCCTCTGTTTTGTCTCTTAAAGTCCTCATATGGTGAAGTCATATGTTTTTTGTCTTTCTCTGACTGACTAATTTCACTTAGCATCAAAGCCTCCAGTTCCATCCACGTAGTTGCAAATGGCAAGATTTCATTCTTTTTGATTGCCGAGTAATACTCCATGGTATATATACACCACATTTTCTTTATCCATTCATCCATCAGTGGACATTTGGGCTCTTTCCATACTTTGGCTATTGTCGATAGTGCTGCTATAAACATGGGGTGCATGTGTCCCTTCGAAACAGCACACCTGTATCCCGTGGATAAATACCTAGTAGTGCAATTGCTGGGTCGTAGGGTAATTCTATTTTTAGTTTTTTGAGGAATCTCCATACTGTTTTCCAGAGTGGCTGCACCAGCTTGCATTCCCAACAAATAAATATACTTTTAAAACATGTATTAAAACTCTTACCCTGATGTGGATTTATCAGTTTCTCCTTACAGTTTTGTCAAGTTTAGCTTTATATATTTTAAAGTTTTTTGGTGTGGGATATATAGATTTAGAATATTGTATTCTAGGAAACAAATTATTACAGCACTTTTTAAAATTTTTTTTAATGTTTATTCATTTTTGAGAGAGAGAGAGACACAGAAACAGAGCATGAGTTGGGGAGGGACAGAGAGAGAAGGCAACACAGAATCTGAAGCAGGTTCCAGGCCCTGAGCTGTCAGCACAGAGCCCAATGTGGGGCTTGAACTCACAAACCTCGAGATCATGACCTGAGCCGAAGTTGGATGCTTAACGCACTGAACCACTCAGGCGCCCCCATGGCACGTTTTCAAATCACATGGTGCCTATCTTTTATAATACTTTTTGTTTTAGTGTTTATTTTAACCCATGTTTTTGTTTTGTTTTTGTTTTTAAGTAGGCTCCATGCCCAATGTGGGGCTTGAACTCATGACCCTGAGATCAAGAGTCAGATGCTCTACAGACTGAACCAGCCAGGTGCCCCTCTTTTATCCCATGTTAATATTTGGCATAAACTTCTTTTAATTTAGTATTTATTTAGCATATTATTTCCATCATTTAACTTTCAGCGTGTCTATGTATAATTTCTTTTCTACTTATACTTAAAAAAAGGTGTTTTTGTTTTTTTTTAATGTTTATTTTTGAGAGAGAGAGCATGCAGGCACAATGGGGGAGGGACAGAGAAAGAGGGAGACACAGAATCTGAAGCAGGCACCAGGCTCTGAGCTGTCAGCACAGAGCCCAATAAGGGGCTCAAACCCGTGAACCGTGAGATCATGACCTGAGCTGAAGTTGGATGCTCAACCAACTGAGCCACCCAGGAGCCCCCCTCTACTTACGCTTTTAATGATGCCTGGATTAGAAGTCATAAGGCCTCCGTTCTAATCTTGATTGTATCCTGGAGTCTTAGGTTCCTCATCTTTCAATTGGGTATCAAAACACTTGCCTTCCCCATCCCCCTTCATCGTGTTGTGAGAATCAAATGACATAAGATATGTGAAATCACTTTGCAAACTGTGAAGCGTTTTGCAAATTATTATCTTTCTAGCCTTTAATAGTGAGTGTCCCCAAACGCTTACTTAAAGCTGTAGTGGTTAAGAGCTTAGTTGGTTAGTAGAGCTATATACTTTTGCATTTGTAGATACTATTTATAGGATAGTTGCAAGATATAAATGTATTAAAAGTACTAAATTAGGGGCACCTGGCTGGCTCAGTTGGTAGAGCACATCACTCTTGATCTCAGAGTTAGGAGTTCAAGCCCTATGTTGGGCTTAGAGTTTACTTAAAAAAGGTGCTAAATTATTTGGGGCATCCTAGGTATTCACTAATACTAACCCGAGAGGCACCTGAGGTGGCCCAGTCAGTTAAAGGTCTGACTCTTAATCTCAGCTCAGTCTTGATCTCACAGTCATGAGTTCAAGCCCCACATTGGGCTCATACTCGGCATGAAGCCTACTAAAAAAAGTGTTTTTTTAATTTTTTAAAATTAAAAAAAAGTAAATCAATGTCTTTATGATTATGATTATGCTTATTGTGTTGCCCTTGCTTGTATCTGAATTCTAGCTTCTCAACTTACCAGTATGTGACCATTATAACCTAAGTCTCGGCTTCCTCGTCTTTGAAGTTGCAATCATAGTAACTACTTCCTGGAGTTGCTCTGAGAATGGAGTAAAATAACGATGAAAAGAGCTCGGCACAGTGCCTGGCTACCATGATCTTGAGCTCCAGGATCTCTTCTGCTATTAGAATTCTCAATGTTGACACTTTTTGACATTCCAAAATACCTCTAACCTCTTACCTGAGCCTGAAGCCCTGATTTAAAATGCTAGTGGAGGGGCACCTGGGTGGCTCAGTTGGTTACATGTCCAGCTCTTGAATTTGGCTCAGGTCATGATCTCATGGTTCACGAGATCAAGCCCCTGCATTGATCTCTATTAGCACAGAGCCTGCTTGTGATTCTCTCTCTCCCTCTCCCCCACTCGCATGCACATGCACTCTCTCTCAAACAAATAAACATTAAAAAAATAAAATGCTAGCAGAGTAGGACCACTTGGGTATCTTATCATCAGTTTAGACGTTCTGTCCAAAGCTACATTGTTCTTCCTTTCTTCCCAGTGAATCATCTCAGTTTCTTGAGCACCTGAGTGATGGGCTTAACTTAAGCCCCACCCTTAAGGAGCTAACCGTCCAATAGAAGGCTGACCCTAAAACATCCACTAGAAGTGCCATTGTAGAAATTCAGACAAGGTGCTACAGAAGAGATGAGCCCTGTGGGGAAGAGGGTGACCAAGGTGGGCTTCCCAGACCGCGGGAAGCCCATTTCCACAGTTCCACCGAACATACCAGAACTGTTGTCTGTCATTCTCCCAACACGACAGACTTTACTGTAACAGGTTACGTAACATTGGACAGCTGTTTTCACCTCAGAACCTCCAAGGAGTGGCTCAGGGATCCAGGCCCCTTCCATCTTGTGGTGTCAGTGTGTCTGAAAGCCCTCTATTAAGCATCTCCTGTCTCAGAGACATTTTTACATCAGCCACTCCTGACCTGTTCCTAGCTTGGAAAGGCCTGGGCCATGGAGCAAAGGGGAGTCACCTCAGTCGTCCCATGTGTTTCATCCCTGCTTGAGGAGACCCTCAAATTTTTCTGCCATCTTGTTTACTGTAATAATCCTTTCAGCCCCAAAATTATTTTGGCACCTAGACCAGTGCTTGGCACATAGTAAGTATACAATAAGTATCTTTTTTATTATTTTTTAAAATATTTATTTATTTTTGAGAGACAGAGAGAGACAGAGCAGGAGCAGGGGAGGGGCAGAGAGAGGGAGACACAGAATCTGAAACAGGCTCCAGGCTCTGAGCTATCAGCCCAGAGCCCGATGTGGGGCTTGAACTCATGAATTATGAGATCATGATCTGAGCCGAAGTCAGAGGCTTAACCGACTGAGCCATCCAGGTGCCCCTGTGTTTTTTTTTAAGTAGGCTCTACACCCAATGTGGGGCTCGAACTCATGACCCTGATACCTAGAATCTCATGCCCTACTGACCGAGCCAACCAGGCACCCCTACAATAGGTATTTTTTAAATGCCTGAACTTCTCTGGGCTCCAGGAGTTGCTTAGAGGTTATTTGCAAGGCTAAACTAAACTCAATGGCTGGGTAGGCTGATACAAGGGGAGCTTTTGAATAGGACACAGTTAGGGGTGGGAGGATCTCATTTTTTCTTTCTTTCTTTCTTTCTTTCTTTTTTTTTTTTTTTTTTTTTTTTAGAGCTTGTTCATGGGTCACATTTAAATGGTCCTGAAGGCAAGTAAAAATCACCTCAGTGCTCCAGGCTTTCCAGCCCTTTTGCTTCCTCCTGAAGAACCAGAAAGGAAAAGCGAAAGGGCTGAGCAGAGGCCCCAGGGGCCTCATCTTGGAAGGGAAGATCTCCTTGTGCCCTCTTAGCACTTGGGGAGCAGTCGGTGTGGCTGGGCACAGGCTCTGATAGGTTCACACTTTAGGTTGTCCACGTCTGGGTGCGGGAACTTGGACAAGTTACTTAATCTTTTTGCGCCAGTTTCCTCCTCTGTAACATAAAGATAGTGATACTGATCTCTTCTGGTTTTTTAGATTGATCAAGTTAATACAATAAAAAGCATAGACCAGTGGCACTATATAATTGTGGATATCGTCATCATTAGGGACAGAAAAGAAACGATCACCTGAAATCCTAAAATGACAGATTGAGGCTGTTCTTGGTATCCTGCTTGGTTCTCCTACTGTCCCTGGGTTTTGTCTCACACTGTGGCTCCGAGCTCTTTGGTAAAGCAGGTGAAGTTTATTTTATTGGTCTCCCGAGTTTGGGCTGCCCCAACCCAGTCCCTGCCCTCCTGCCTGTCTTGCCCCCAGTCTGCCTTGTCTACCCCAGAACATTCACACTGTTTGTTCCCCACCAGCCAGATCTTTGCTCTGCCCCCACCCCCACCCCCGCTCGCCACCCCACCTCAGTTTTCCTATATCTCTGTCCCAGGGTCAGATTCTGCATGTTAGTGCCAACTATTTAATCTGATAAACGGATTTCTCTGAAAATACTAATTGGAGCCAGTGCAAAGGTTGCTTCTTCATACAAAGGTGCATTATGACTGGGGCCCTTCTGGAAAAAAATGCCCTGCCCTTTGTGTCCTGGTCTGTGGGAAGGAGAGATGGATCAACAGTCCAGCTAGGAAGTTGGGAGAGATTTAGGCCATGAAACTCCCCTAAAAGAAGGTGGATCCTCTTTGAGCATCCACTGTGTTGGCTGGGGGGAGGGCACACGAAGACACTGGCCAGCGACATTTAGTAAGTAAATCTCTTCCTTCCTTCCTTTCTTCCTTCCTTCCTTCCTTCCTTCCTTCCTTCCTTCCTTCCTTCCTTCCTTTCAGTTTACTTACTTATTTTGAGAGAGAGAGAGAGAGCGAGCAAGAGAGGGACAGAGAGAGAGGGAAGATCCCAAGCAGGCTCTGCACTGTCAACACAGAGCTGAGGGGGGCTCAAGCTCAGATCATGACCTGAGCCAAAGCCAGGAGGCAGATGTTTAACCAACTGAGCCCCCCGGGGGCCCCGGTAAATTTCTTGATACAGAGCTAGAATATAAAAAAGGGTAAGACTCATCTCTGCTTGCAATAAGTGAGGGAAATGCAAGTACACTGTTAGTAAGCATGGGGTAAACTATGTCCCATGCTAAAACAGACACAAATAAGAGCACAGGCAGAGATGAGAGACCCACTGAAACTGGAAGATTCTGCGGATAGTCTGTTGGTGGCCTTAGAATGGATGCCTGAAACGGATGATTTCGTTTTATTACTAGTTTTTAGTTTTTTAAATTTTGAGTAAACTCTATGCCACACATGGGACTCGAACTCACGACCCCGAGACCAAGAGTCTCATGCTCTACCGACTGAGCCAGCCAGGCTCCCCTAAGAGGATTATTTTAAAGGACGTTAAGGGCGCCTGGGTGGCTCAGTCGGTTAAACGTCCGACTTCAGCTCAGGTCACGATCTCGCGGTCTGTGAGTTCGAGCCCCGCATCGGGCTCTCGGCTGATGGCTCAGAGCCTGGAGCCTGCTTCCAAGTCTGTGTCTCCCTCTCCCTCTCCGCCCCTCCCCCATTCAAGCTCTGTCTCTCTCTGTCTCAAAAATAAATAAACGTTAAAAAAAATTTTAAAAACAAAAATAAAGAAAGGACATTAAATTTCCTACTCCTGGTAGAAAATCTACAAATAGTAGAACAGAAAGAAAAGAAAATCACCCACTGTCTCACAACTGAAGGTGATCTCTCTTACCTCCAGGTAATGGGGTGATGGGTGATTTCTGTTTGCTATCGATTTCTGTATTTTTAAGTTTTCTCTCCCGAGTTTTACAATAAAAAGAATACACATTTGGGGCGCCTGAGTGGCTCAGTCAGTTGAGCATCTGACTTCAGCTCAGGTCATGATCTCACAGTTCGTGGGTTCAAGCCCCGCGTCGGGCTCTGTGCTGACAGCTCAGAGTCTGGAGCCTGCTTCGGATTCTGTGTCTCCCTCTCTCTCTCTCCGTTCCTTCCCCACTCATGCTCTGTCCGTCTCGGTCTCTCAAAAATAAATAAATGTTTAAAAAAATAAAAATAAAAAGAATACACACTAATAAAAGCAAAATTTGAAACCCAAAGACAACTCACTGCTAACATTGCAGCAGGTTACTCCTAGACTTTTTGCAATGCATGATTTTATCATTCCATTCATACAATTATATATACTTGCTTTTTTTTTTTTTTTAATTTCTCGGCATTTGCCGTGCTCATTATAAATACTTCACAGCTAGAACTGAGTGGTCGTGGGATGTAATTCCTATAACCGTTTCTCTGCCTTCAGGCTGTAAGATTGCTTACACGTTTTTGCTATCACAAATAATCAAAGGGTTATATTCCTATGCATAAGTAATTTTTTAAATTAATAAACTTGTTTTTTAGGTTCACAGAAACACTGAGCGAAAAGTAGAGAGAGTTCCTATGTGTTCCCTGTCCCCACCCATATACAACCTCTCCCACTATTGACATCCTGCACCAAAGGGGCACATCTGTTCTAATCACTGTCCCATTATTATCATTATCATCCAAAGTCCATGGTTTTCGTTAGGGTTTACCGTTGGTGTTGTACCTTCTATGGGTTTTGACAAAGGTATAATGACACGTACCCACTGTTGTGGTATCACACAGAGTAGTTTCACTGCCCTGAAAATCCTCTGTGCTCCATCTATTCATCTGTCCTTCCCCACTAGCTCCTGGCAACCACTGATCTTTTCACTCTCTCCATAGTTTTGCATTTTCCAGAATGTCATGTGGTTCAAGTCATACAATATGTAGTCTTTTCAGATTGGCTTCTTTCATTTAGTAATCTGTATTTAAGTTTCCTCCATGTCTTCTCATGGCTTGAAAGCTCCTTTTTTCCCCCCTTAAAAAAATCTTTTATTAATGTTTATTTATTCTTGAGAGAGAGACAGAGAGACAGAATGCAAATGGGGAGAGGCAGAGAGAGAAGGAGACACAGAATCTGAAGCAGGCTCCAGGCTCTGAGCTGTCAGCACAGAGCCCGACACGGGGCTCGAACTCACGAACTGAGATCATGACCTGAGCCGAAGCTGGCAGCTTAACCAACTGAGCCACCCAGGTGCCCCTCCCCCACCACTTTTTAAACCACTGGATGTTATTCTACTGTCTGGATGAACCATAGTTTGTTTATCCATTCACCAACTGGTGGACATCTTAATTTCTTCCAAGTTTTTTGCAGTTATGAATAAGGCTGCTGTAAACACCAACGTGAAGGTTTTTGTGTGGACGTGTTTTCAGTTCATTTGGGTAAATGCCAAGGAGCACAATTGCTGGAATTATGGCAAGAATGTATTTAGTTTTGTAAGGAACTACCAAACTGTCATCAAAGTGTCTCCACCATTTTGCATTCCCACCAACAATGAGTGAGAGTTCCTGTGGCTCTGCACCATCATCAGCATTTGGTGTTGTCAGTGCTCTGGCTTTTGGCCATTCTAGTAGGTGTGCGGTGGAATGAAATAACAGAAAAAATACATATTGGTCTCTGTCCCTGGTTCCTGGCACAGAGCTCCTAAACCCCTTGTAATTTCCTGACATAAGAGTGCTAGGAGCATCTTTTGTTCTGATATTTGATTTTTGACCCAGGTTCCTGACATAGGGATCTTACATCCCCCTTCGAATTTCCTGGGTGATGTGAATGTCTTTTGCTTTAATGAGGTGACTCTGGGTGGGCTCATAGATGGCTTCTGGGTGGGAACTGGTCACTATAAAGACGATGGTTAAAAGCTTAGCATTTTCAGCCCCATCCCCCCATTCTGTAGAGAGGGGAGAGGGGATAGAAATGGACTTAATGATTAATGCCTCCATGAGGAAGCCTCCATAAAAATCCCAATAGTATGAGGTTTGGGAAACTTTCAGGTGGGTAAACACATCCACATGCCAGGAGGGTGATGCACCCCAACTCCACAGGGATAGAAGCTTGGGACTCTCCCAGACCTCACCTTATGTATCTCTTCACCTGGCTGGTCGTCTGTATCCTTTATCATATCCTTTAATAAACTGGTAAATGTTGGTATATATATTCCTGAGTTCTGTGAACTGTTCTAGCAAATTAATCAAACCCAAGGAGGAGGAGATCATGGGAACTTCGATCTGTAGACAGTTGGATAAAGTTGTGGGTAACCTGGGTACCTACGACTTGTGATTGGCATCTGAAGTGGAGGAAGTCTTGTGGGAGTGAGCCCTTCACCTGTGGGATCTGACCCTATCTCCGACTGGATAGTGTCAGAATTGAGGAAAATTACAGGACACCCAGTCGGTGTTGCAGAATTGCCTGGTGTAGGGAAAAAAAAAACCCACACATCTGGTGTCAGAAGCATTGTGAGTGTGGTAGTCATGTGAGAGTAAAGGATAAATATATAGGAGGACTGTGAGGTTTTTCCTATACAGGTGGTATCTCATCTTTGTTTTAGTTTTAATTCCCCTGCTGACATACGATGTTGAGCATCTTTTCGTATACTTATGTGCAATCTGTATATCTTCTTTGGTGATGTATCTGTTCAGGACTTTTGCCCATTTTTAATTCAGATTATTAATTTTCATATTGTAGAGCTTTAAGAATTTATATATGTTGGACAACAGTCCTTTATCAGATGTATCTTTTGCAAATATTTTATCCCAATCTGTAGCCCAACTCCTCATTCTCTGGACATTGTCATTTGCAGAGCAGAAGTTTTTACATTTTTTAAAGTTTATTTAAGCAAACATTTTGAGAGAGAAAGAGTGTGTGCACACAGGCATGAGAGAGAAAGACAGAGAGAGAGAGAGAGAGAGCAGGGGAGGGGCAGAGAGAGAGAGGAGACAGAATCCCAAGCAGGCTCTGAGCCCTCAACATAGACCCCGAGGTGGGGCTCAAACTCTTGAACCGTGAGATCATGACCTGAGCTGAAACCAAGAGTCAGATGCTCAACTGACTGAGCCACCCAGGCGCCCCCAGAAGTTTTTAACTTTAATGAAGCCCAACTTAGTAATTATTTCTTTCATGGATCATTCCTTTGGTGTTCTATCCACAAAATCATGACCTTATCCAAGGTCATTTAAGGCTTCTCCTATGTTATCTCCTAGGAGTTTTATAATTTTGAGTTTTATGTTTAGGTCTATGATCCATTTTGAGTTAGTTTTTGTGAATAATGTAGGTCTATATCTAAATTCATTTTTTTGTATGTAGATGTCCAATTGTTCCAGCACCATGTATTGAAAAGAATTTTTTTGCTTCATTGTATTACCTTTGCTCCTTTGTCAAAAATCTGTTGGATGTGTGTGTGTGTGTGTGTGTGTGTGTGTATTTTTTTTTTTTAAGTTTATTTATTTTTGAGAGAGAGTGCAAGCAGGGGAGGGGCAGAGGGAGAGGGAGACAGAATCCCAAGCAGGCTCCGCACTATCAGTGGGGAGCCCAACGTGGGGTTCGAACTCACAAACTGTAAGTTCATGACCTGAGCCGAAATCAAGAGTTGGACTCAACTGAATGAGCCACCCAGGTGCCCCCGACATCAGTTGGTTATATTTATGGGTCTATTTCTGGGTTCTCTGTTCTGTTTCATTGACCTTTTTGTCAATTCCTTCACCAATACCACACTGTCTTGAAGTTGGGTATTGTCAGTCTTTTGACTTTGTTCTCCTCCTTCAATACTGAGTTGACTATTCTGGGTCTTTTGTGTCTTCATATAAACTTTAGAATCAGTTTGTTGATATCCATAAAATAAGTTGCTGGAATTTTTATTCGGATTGTGTTGAATCTACAGATCAAGTTGGGAATAACTGGCATCTTGACAATAGTTAGTCTTCCTACCCGTGAACATGAAATAAATAGCTCTCTATTTAGTTCTTCTTTGATATCTTTCATCAGAGTTTTATAGTTTTTCTCACTGAGGTCTGTTCATATGATATTTTTTTTATTAAAAAAATGTTTTTAATGTTTATTCATTTTTGAGAGACAGAACAGTGTGTGAGCAGGGGAGGGGCAGAGAGAGAGGGAGACAGAATCCAAAGCAGGCTCTAGGCTCTGAGCTATCAGCACAGAGCCCGACATGACTTGAACTCACTGACTGCGAGATCATGACCTGAGCTGAAGTCGGACACTCAACTGACTGAGCCACCCAGGCACCCCTGTTCATATGATATTTCATATCAAGAATAAATAAATGTTTTATTTTGGAGCAGGTGGCTAATATAAGTGGTAATTTCAAATTCCACTTGTTCCATTTGCTGGTATATAGGAAGATGATTTGCTTTGGAATATTAACCTTGTATCTTGCAACCTTTCTACAATTGCTTATTAATTCGAGGATTTTTGTTGCTGTTGATTCTTTTAGACTTTCTGTATAGGCAATCATGTCATTTGTGAACAGATACAGTTTTGTTTCTTCCTTCTTAATCTGTATCTCTTTTATTTCCTTTTCTTGTCTTATTGTATTAGCTAGGACTTCAGGTACAATGTTGAAAACAGTGGTGAGAAGGGACATCTTTACCTTGTTCTTGATCTTAGTGGGAAAGCTGAGTTTCTCATCATTAAGTATGATATTAACTATAGGTTTTGGGTAGATGATCTTTATCAAGTTGAAGAAGTACCCCTCTATCCCTAGTTGCTGTGAGTTTTTATAATGAATGAGTGTTGGATTTTGGCAAATGCTTTTTCTGCATCTGTTGATATTATCATGTGATTTTTTTCTTCTTTAGCCTATTGATATGACATTTTATATTAATTGAGTTTTGAATGTTAAACCAGACTTGCATATCTGGGGTAAATCTCACCTAGTCATGGTGTATAATTTTTATACGTTGTTGGATTCAATTTGTTAGTATTTTGTGGTGGAATTATGCATCTATATTCATGAGAGATTTGGTTTGTAGTTTCCTTATAATGTTTTTGTCTGGTGCTCGCTTCGGCAGCACATATATAATGTTTTTGTCTGGTTTTGATATTAGGATAATGCTGGCCTCATAGAATAAATAGGGAAGTATTCCTTCTACTTCTATCTTCTGAAAGAGATTGTAGAGAACTGGTATAATTTCTTCCTTAAATGTTTGGTAGAATTTGCCAGTGAACCCATCTGGGCCTGGTACTTTCTATTTTGGAAACTTCTTACTTATTGAGTCACTTTTTTTAAAGTTTATTTATTTATTTTAAGAGAGAGAGAGAGAGAGAGGGAGGGAGAGAGAGAGAGAGAGAAAGAATGAGCGGGGGAGAAAGAAAGGAAGAGAAAGAGAATCCCAAGCAGGGCTCAAACTCATGAACCTTGAGATCATAACCTGAGCTGAAATCAAGAGTTGGACACTCAGCTGACTGAGCCACCCAGGTGCCCCTGATTCAATTTCTTTAATAGATATAGGCCTATTCAGATTATCTATTAGTAATATTTTTTAAGGATAGATTTCTAGGGGCGCCTGGGTGGCTCAGTCGGCTGAGCATCCGACTTAGGCTCAGGTCATGATCTCGTAGTTCGTGAGTTCGAGCCCCGCGTCAGGCTCTGTGCTGACAGCTTGGAGCCTGGAGCCTGTTTCAGATTCTGTGTCTCCCTCTCTCTCTGCCCCTCCCCCGCTCATGCTCTGTCTCTCTCTCTCTGTCAAAAATAAATAAAAAATTAAAAAAAAAACAACACAAGGATAGATTTCTAGAGATAGGATTCCTGGTCTAGGAATCTTGGTCTAGTGTGTGTGTGTGTGTGTGTGTGTGTGTGTGTATGTCTGCGTGTGATTCTGAAAGTAGCACATACTCTATGTTAAATAAATAAACTGTGAAGAAATATACCAATTAAAAAAGTAAAAGTTCCCTAACACCTCTTTCCCCAGACAGACTCCACAAAAGTGATCACTGTTAATGATTTCCTGTGGATTTTTCCCAAACATTTTCTATTCCTGGTTTGAATATTTAAATTAAAATTTTTTTAATGTCTATTTATTTTTGAGAGACAGAGCATGAGTGGGGGAAGGGCAGGGAGAGAGGTAGACACAGAACTGAAGCAGGCTCCAGGCTCTGAGCTGTCAGCCCAGAGCCCCACGTGGGGCTCGAACCCACAAACCACGAGATCATGACCTGAGTCGAAGTCGGCGCTCAACCGACTAAGCCACCCAGGTGCCCCTGAATGTTTTTAAAGGCCTTGATACCTATTTATAAATTGCTTTGCAAAAAGCCTGTAATAAGGCATGCTCATTTCTATTAGGACTGAGGTTTACAACTTTTTCACTTTTTTGTAAATATAGAAATATAGTGGGGTGCCTGGGTGGCTCCGTCGGTTAAGCTGCTGACTTTGGCTCAGGTCATGATCTCATGGCTCATGAGTTTGAGCCCCGTGTCGAGCTCTGTGCTGATAGCTCAGAGCCTGGAGCCTGCTTCGGATTCTGTGTCTCCCTCTGTCTCTGCCCCTCCTTGCTTGCACCCTGTCTGTCTGTCTCTCTCAAAAATAAAATAAAACAAAAAAAAAAGAAATATAGCACATTATTTTAGAAAATATAGAACATTTTTAGAAGAACAAATTAAATCACCCATAATTCCACCATGTGGAGATGACCAATAGTAATGTTTTAGAAAATTTCTCTCTGGGCATAAAACAGGAACACAAATCACCGGTGTCATGTGACATGCACAAAATGCCAGATCAAGAGACAGAACATGCCTCCACTCCCCCACTGCCCTGTCCCAACCATGCATTGATTCTTTAATGTAGTGGGAATTAATCTTCTCTAGCCAGGTTGGTTGGTTGGTTGGTTGGTTTTGGTTTTTTTTAACCATCTTAACCCTTTTTTTCTACTCAGATTTGTTTTTTTTCTTCTTCTTCTCTCTTCTGACTTAATATAGTGAGCATTCCTCCATATCTTTAAAAGTTATGTATAATTTTGAGATGCTTATCCAAGTAAATGTAATTATTCTTATCCTCTGGCTCCCTTAGACTAGATTCCTAGAAGAATATGAGTTTTTTAAAAAAATTAGTTAATTAAGTTTTTAATTTACATCCAAGTTAGTTAGCAGATAGTGCAATAATGATTTCAGGAGTAGATTCCAGTGATTCATCCCCTATGTATGAGCATGTAGTGCTCATCCCCACAAGTGTCTTCCCTAATGGCTCTTACCCATTTAGCCCATCCCCCCACCCACAACCCCTCCAACAACCCCCAGTCTGTTCTCTGTATTTAAGAGTCTCTTATGTTTTGTCCCCCTCCTTGTTCTTACATTATTTTTGCTTCCCTTACCTTATGTTCATCTGTTTTGTATCGTAAATTCCTCATATGAGTGAAATCATATAACTTCACTAAGTGGCTAATTTTGCTTAGCATCATACCCTCTAGCTCCATCCATGTATTTGCAAATGGCAAGATTTCATTCTTTTTGATTGCCGAGTAATATTCCATCGTATATATATACCACATCTTCTTTATCTGTTCATCTGTCGATGGACATTTGGGCTCTTTCCATACTTTGGCTATTGTTGATAGTGCTGCTATAAACATTGGGGTGCATGTGCCCCTTTGAAACAGCACACCTGTATCCCTTGGATAAATACCTCGTAGTGCAATTGCTGGGTCATAGGGTAGTTCTATTTTTAATTTGTTGAGGAATTTCCATACTGGTTTCCAGAGTGGCTGTACCAGTTTGCATTCCCACCAACAGTGCAAAAGAGATCCTCTTTCTCTGCATCCTTGCCAACATCTGTTGTTGCCTGAGTTGTTAATTTGAGCCATTCTGATTGGTGTGAGGTGGTATCTCATTGTGGTTTTGATTTGTATTTTCCTGATGATGAGTGATGTTGAGCATTTTTTATGTGTCTGTGAGCCACCTGGATGTCTTCTTTGGAGAAGTGTCTATTCATGGCTTTTGCCCATTTCTTCACTGGATGCTTTGTTTTTTGGGGTGTTGAGTTTGATAAGTTCTTTACAGATTTTGAATATTAACCCTTTATCTGATATGTCATTTGCAAATATCTTCTCCCATTCTGTCGGTTGCCTTTTAGTTTTGCTGATAATATGAGTTTTTTTTTTTACATTAATTTACTTTGAGGGAGAGAGAGTGAGAGAGAGCAAGTGTACTCGAGCAAGGGAGTGGCAGGGAGAGAGGGAGAGAGAGAATCCCAAGCAGGTTCCGTGCTATGAGTGCAGAGCCCGACGTGGGCTCCATCCCAGGAACCACAAGATCATGACCTGAGCCGAAATCAAGAGTCAGTCGCTCAATCGACTGAGCCACCCAAGCACCCCAAATATAAGTATTTTTTTAAACACTTTTTAAATGTGTATTTATTTTTGAGAGAGAGAGAGAGAGAGAGAGAGAGAGAATAGGGGAGGGGCAGAGAGAGAGGGAGAGAGAAAATCCCAATCAGGCTCCAGGCCATCAGCACAAAGCCTGACGCAGGGCTCAAACCCATGAACCATGAGATCATGACCTGAGTTAAAGTCAGACACTCAACCAACTGAGCCACACAAGTGCCCCTAAACGTTTGGTGCTTACAGTCCAACTATCTTCCAGAAACATATCAAATTTATACATGGAGGGAGTTGGGGAGGATAAGAGAGAGGAATAAAGCTAGGTGATGCCCAGCATGTCACATGGCCATTGTTTATAGTGACTTGCTGAGATGTGGCCAGCTTGATGACTGGTGGCTACTACCAGCAATCAGGGCCCTCAGCTTTGTGGGTCCATCCATGGCCTGAACATTCATTTATTCTTTCAACAAATATTATTATTTAAAAAAATTTTTTAACATTTTTATTTATTTTTGAGAGACAGAGACAGAGCACCAGCGGGGGAGGAACAGGAGAGGGAGACACAGAATCCGAAGCAGGCTCCAGGCTCTGAGCTGTCATCACAGAGCCCGACCCGGGGCTCGAACCCACAAACCGTGAGATCATGACCTGAGCCGAAGTCGGACGCTCAACCGACTGAGCCACCCAGGCGCCCCTCTTGCAACAAATATTATTAAGCTTCTACTCGCTCTGCATTGTTCTAGATACTGAAAACACTGCAGAGGTGAGGCACACTTTCTGCCCTTGGAGAGCTTACATTCTGATAGGGGGTCACACCCTAAGCATTTGAACAAATGAGTACGTAATGTCTGACCGTGGGAAAACTATGAAGAAAGATAAAGCAGGACCTGGGCATAGAACGTGAACGCCTGGGTGTGATGGAGTCCTTTGAATGGGGCTGGTCAGGGAAGGCCTTTCTGAGGCGGTAACGTTCCAGCTGAGACCTGAGTGAGGATCCGTGAGAATATCTAGAGCTGTGGTGGTGCTCAGTCCTAGCTGGACATTAGAATCGTCTGAGGGAGCTTTTAAAAATCTCAGCGCCCAGGCAACACTCCATGCCAATCAAATCAGAATCTCTGGAGATGGAGCCCCGGCACCGGTATTTTGTAAGTTCTTTAGGTGATTCCGATGTGTAGCCAGGGTGGAGAACCAGTGTCCTGGGGCAGCTTTGCCAAATAGAAATGCAAGGCAAACCACATGTATAATTTTAAATATTCTTGTAGCCACATTTTAAAAAGTAGAAAGAACAAGGCACCTGGGTGGCTCAGTTGGTTAAGCGTCCGACTTTGGCTAAGGTCATGATCTCACAGTTCCTGAGCTCAAGCCCTGCATCGGACTCCCTGCTGTCGGCACAGAGCCTGCTTCGGATTCTGTGTCTCCCCCTCTCTCTACCCCTCCCCTGCTTGCTCTCTCTCTCTCTCTCTCTCAAATAAATAAACATTAAAAAAAAAAAAAGTAGAAACAAGTGACATTAATTTTAATAACACTTTATTTTTTAAAATATTTTTAAATGTTTATTTGCTTTTGAGACAGAGAGAGAGAGAGACAGAGAGATAGACAGAGCACGAGCTAGGGAGGAGCAGAGAGAGAGGGGGCCACAGGAATCCGAAGCAGGCTCCAGGCTCCATGCTGTCAGCACAGAGCCCTGACGCAGGGCTTGAACCCACAAACCGCGAGGTCATGACCAGAGCCAAAGTCAGATGCTCAACCAACCGAGCCACCCAGGTGCCCCTTAATAACATTTTATTTTACCTAATACATCTAAAATATTATTTCATCATGTAACCAATAGACAAATTATTAATGTGATATCTTGTATCGTTTTTACTAAGCCTTTGAGATCTGGTGTGTATTTTACACTCAGAAGCACATCTCAGTTGAGAGCAATCACGTTTCAGGTGTTCAGTGGATACATGTGGCCACCATTCTGGACAGCACAGCCCTAGAGGAAGAGCTTTCCAAGCAAAGGAAGTAGCAGGTACAAAGCAGTTAAGACCTGAATGGGTTATTGAGTTTCCGGTACCGCTAGGAGGCAAATGTGGCTGGAGGGTAGTAAAGGAAAGTAGGAGTGGTAATAAATGAGGTCAAGGAGATGGGGTTCAGCCTTTTGGATTTTATTCTAAATATGATGGGAAGCCATTGGAGACTTTTGGGAGAGGGAGAGAGAGAGAGAGAATATGAGTAGGGAAAGAGGGATCCCAAGCAGGCTCAGTGCTGCCAGTGTAGAGCCTGAGGTGAGGCTCCACCGAGGGGCTCGAACTCATGAACTGTGAGATCATGGCCTGAGCTGAGATCAAGAGTTGGCCACATAACTGACTGAGCTACCCAGGCACCCTTAATTCACTTTTCTAAAGAACCCTTTGACTCCTGCCTCGGAAGCAGCGTGCATGGAGACCAGAGTGAAAAGCAGGGAGGTTCTAGATATAGGCTGTTACATTCGCCTGGGTGACAAATACGGGCAGTTTGAATTTAGGTCAGGGGGCAGGTGCTGCAAAGGGAGGTATTCCAAGGCAAAGCCTATTGAAGTTGCTAATGGATCGGAATTGGGAACCGTGAGAAAAAAAGGAGTCACAGATAACTCCAAGGTATTTGCCCTGAGCCAATGATGGTGGAGGTTGGGGTAGGGAAAGGGTGAAATAGGGGTTCGTTTTCAGCATAGAACGATCAAAGTGGATGTGTCCTTTAAATCTGGAACTTGTATCAGCAAAGGCCCAGCGGGTGGGTGTAGGGAGAGGTCAAGCAGTGGAGATCCCATATGTTAAGAATGTATGTTGGGGCGGGGGCCAGGGTATGGGAAAATGGGAGGTAAAACACACTGCAGTAGGGGCTCCTGGCTGGCTCAGTCTATGGAGCGTGCAACTCTTGATCTCAAGGTTTCGAGTTCAAGTTCCACGTTGGGTGTAGAGATTACTTTAAAATCTTTAAAAACAACAAAAACACTGCAATAGGTTATAGAGGGCCTTGAATGCCAAACTAAGGAATTTGAAATCTACTTGATAGGAATGGGAGGAGCTTTGGAAAGGCCTTGAATGCCAAACTAAGGAATCTGAAATTTATTTGATAGGTATGGGAGGAGCTGTGGAAATTTTCGAGCAACAATTAAGATGACCGGAGCTTAACCTTACATTAACAGCTTTCTGTTTAATAATGTGAAAAATGCCCACAAGCTTCACTAAAATTATAGATTTAGTGTGGTGATAGCCAAGTTTTTGAAAAAAAAAAAATCTCACGTATGGATAAAAAGGCTTCATGTATTACAAAAGAGAGACTGGAAGGAATATTATCAAAATGTTCACAGAGGGGTTTTGGTGGTTGGTAAGGCTATGAATAACATTGGATTCTTTTTGCTTTTCTTTCTGCTTTTCTGTATTTCCCAACTTTTCTTTAATCGAGCGTAACTACCTTTATGTGGAGAATAAGTTTAAACCAGCAACTTAAATGTGTGCGAGATTGGAGGGAGTACATTCGATGCAGAGTGGAGGCTGGGATACGGGTTGGGTTTACTGTGGCCATCCAGGGGAAATGGAAGGAGAAGTTGAACTGGGGCAGGGGCCACGGGAGGAGGAGGTATGTGAAGAATGTATTTCTTGCCTTCAAATTGGATTTGTCAGGAAGCCTTCCTACAAGTGCCATAGTTAAGAAGGATGGGCTCTGGGGGCACCTGGGTGGCTCGGTCACTTGGGCATCCAACTGCGGCTCAGGTTACAATCTCACAGTTTGTGGGTTCGAATCCCACATCGGGCTCTGTGCTGACAGCTCAGAGCCTGGAGCCTGTTTCGGATTCTGTGTCTCCCTCTCTCTGTGCCCTCACCCACTCACATCCTGTCTCTCTCTCTCTCAAAAATAAATAAACATTAAAAAAAAAAAAAGAAAGAAGGATGGGCTCTGGAACCTGGCTGCTGGAGCTGCAGTGTGAACTTGGCCATTACTTGGGCAAATTATTCTTTGTGCTTCCTAAAACTCCGTAAGGAGGAATAATACTTATACCTACCCCATGAGGTTGGTCTAGGAAGTAATTGAATGAATACATATTAACCCCATAGCAGTGTTTGGCTCATAGTGGGCACTTGGGGTTTTAGCTGTCATTCTTACTACTCACCTGGCCTCAATGGAATTGGTGCTGCAGGTGGTTGCAGAGTATGGAGTAGAGTGAAGGGACCAAAGTTACTGAAACATTACCCCTAACAGATTAATTTTTTATAAGAATGTATCTTGGGGCACCTGGGTGGCTCAGTCGGTTAAGCGTCTGACTCTTGATTTTGGCTCAGGTCATGATCTCATGGTTCGTGGGATGGAGCCCCGTGTCGGGCTCTGTGCTGACAGTGTGGAGCCTGCTTGGAATTCTCTCTCTCCCTCTCTCTCTCCCTCTCTCTCTCTCAAAATAAATAAACATTTAAAACAAAGAATATATCTATATATATGTATATTTTTTTAATGTTTATTTTTGAGAGAAAGAGAGAGACAGAGCACAAGCAGGGGAGGGACAGAGAGAGAGGGAGACACAGAATCTGAAGCAGGCTCCAGGCTCTGAGCTGTCGGCACAGAGCCAGACGTGGGGCTTGAGCTCATGAACCGAGAGATCATGACCTGAGCTGGAGTCGGATGCTTAACCAGCTGAGCCACCAGGGTGGTCCTATTTGTATACTTTAAAAAATTTTAGTAGTGAGAGTTTTTGGAAAATAAGTTGGGCCATCTCAGAAATGGTGAGCTCCCACCACTAAAGAAATTTAGCAAGTGCTGCACGGATCATTGAGGGGCTGGTACAGGGCTGTGATTCCAAACTAGTTTTCATCAGAGGATGTACTGGGGTTTTTTTTGTGTAACTAAATGCATTCCATTGAAAGTACTATCCTTTAGGGGCACCTGGCTGGCTCAGTTGAAAGAGCATGCGACTCTTGATCTCAGGGTTCAAGCCCCATGTTGGGTGTAGACTTTATTATTATTATTATTATTAAAGATTAGGTTAAAAAGAAAGCATTATCCTTTAATCTGAGTCTTCTCAAAGGGTTTGGTATTCAGGGAGTCTTTGTTTTATGAAATATGGTATATATAGATTATAGGTTTTTTCCCTAATAACCTTACTTGGCAATAGTCTTACTTTTTGGTCTCCAAAATTTTGGGGGAAATTTTATTGGTCTTTGAAATGTAAATTTCTGGGAACTAGGGTTGTGGGGAAAGTGAATAATTTGGGTAGGCAAGTAGGTGCCTTCGAATCCCCTTTTGACCCTGAGATTCTCTTACTTCAGGGCCACAATTTGGACCCCCTCATCCCAGTGAGTCATTCTGCAAATGTGAGCTTTTAGGTGGGGGACTGGGTAACGATGTGAGCGGTTCCACTCAGTTCTGCCACCTACGACTGTCATACAGTTCTTCCAATATCCCCTCTTGGCAGGCAGACCCTGCAAGGAACCACTGCCCCGTGGCCCCAGCTTCACCCATCCTTGGATTCCCACGTGCAGGCATGTGCGGAAGGCTCCTGATGGGGAGGCTCTGTGCTCCGTGCCACGGGGCCAGGAGGTGTTATTGACATCAGCCCCCCCCCGGGGTGTCTACCCCAGGGAGCGTATGGTGTGACACCCTTCATCTACAAAGCACGGTTTTGTTATCACGGCTTCCTCATACATAAAGTGAGGGTCATAATTCCATCCAGCAGCCACGGAGATGCATCTGTCCCCGCTCCCCTCACCTACACCCAGAGCTGGAAAGAAAAGTCAGACTCTGAGAAGCTCGCCATGAGATCAAAGCAGAATGGGTGTAGCAGGGGTGTGCACAGCTACCTTAAAGAGAATGGCGTCCAAACCACGAGACCTGATTGTCCCTGGACCAAAAACTAACACATCTACAAAGAAAGGCCCATGAGCTGTGGATACTTAAAAAAAAAAAAAAAAAAAAGCAAGAGGCGACTGAGTAGAGAGGGGGCCTGACCTGGCCTGGTGACTTTCCCTTTGGTGGAAAAAGTCACCTCTCCCAGCCCTTGCCCCCAACATAAGAACCTTTTTGGCCCCCTCCCTTAAGTTTTGCTCCCTTACCCACCACACCGCCTCTGCTTTGCCTCTGGTTGCCCTTGGGGAAGGGCCTGCAAGGACAGACCACGCTGGCCAGAGGCCCCAGGTGCCTCTGTCCTGTCCACTGTGTCCACTGTGTCTCCCAGGTGGGTTTAGACTCGGCTGTGTGGCATGTGTCTCTGTGTCAGGGCACTGTCTACCTTGAGTTTCCCCCCAGAAGCGGAGGCCCCTGCAGACGTGCTGGCAGGTCCTAGTTTGGAGCCTCAGACGCTGAGGAGGTAGGCCCAGCTCTTGCCGAGGTCAGGCCACCCTTGTATTGCCAGGCAACATGCTGGCAATGTTACCTCCATACCTCCATACCTCCATTGGCCTTACCTTCTTCCCCTATCTTGGAGCTCCCCCAGTTCGGCTCCCAGTGTTCTTGTGAAGATGAGGTCAGTTAGTGGAGGGGAAAGGGCATCCTAACCTGTCCAAGCATTATTCATATTAGATGATGACCATCACCTTCTAACGGGATCATGTGTATATTAACCCTTCGCAAAGTGGAACGGGACATGTGAACTGTCCTAGTTCTGTTGGGAGTCAAGAACCGTGGGAAATTGACAGTTAGGCTCAAGAGAAATGGCAGATTGGCCACCCACCCACCCCCCTTTTGAGGGTTAAATTGATAATAGTGCCAGGGTTTACCCAGAGGAAGAACTAAGATGGGAAATGAACTGTGCTGTGGTTCAACAGGTGGCTGCCTCTCTGTGACCCCCCGGCTAAGTCGGGCTGTTGTGGAGCGGTAACCCGGGCACTTGGGACCCTCCATCAGAAGCCCTCTGCAGACAGCCGGTGGGTTTCCAGTAAAGCTCAAGGGCAGCGCGCACCATCACGTGGTTCACCATGCCCTGAGCTCAGGCTGTTGTTTTTCCACCGGACTAAAGCGAGCCCCAGCACCCTCCAGCTGCTCCTGTGAGAGGGAAGAGGGCCAGTGCCTGCTTAACCCGTTCTTACCTCTGACAGACACCCCTGCCAAGGGGCCCACGTGGGCTGGATACAGGTTGATGTGGCACATCTGGAGGAGCTCAGGTGTTCTTTTTCAGGGTGGTATGTTCTAGGCAGTTTGGATGTGCGTTTATATTTAGGAATCACTTGGCGGGCAAGAGAGGTGGTGTGGCAGCAGGGGGATGATAAACATCATACCCGCCGTGCAGAGTACTCTTCTAAGGATTTCACCTGCTATCTCACTTAATCCTCACCCCCCAAAATCCCTGGGTGGTAGACCCTATTTACAGATGAGGAAACTGAGGAACAGAGGGCTTCATTAACCTGTCGAAGACTGCACAGCAATTAGGAAGTGACAGAGCCAGAAGTTAAACCAGGCAGGAAGTCTGACAGCGGGGTCAGAACTCTGTTTATTATTCTTGTCATTTTTCCGTTGCACACCTAAGGCAGAGAAAGACTTGTCAAGGCCACACAGCTGGTGTATGACGGACCTGGTGGTCAGACCCAGGTCGGTCCACCTCCGGGGCTCACACTGGTAACCACCACTCCATTCTACATCTGTGGTCGCCCTTGGTATTCAGTGGTAATGTGTAATATGGTATTATATATCATGTAGTACGATATTCTATCATAGTACCTTACCGTATTAGAGTATAACCTATTACAAGGTTACAGTTTATTTGATGAATTCTCTATTGTTGGACAGTTAGATTGTTTCCATTTTTTCAATATTAGAAATAAATGCCAAGTTTTGTTTTTTAAGAGAGAAATGGTAGGAATGTTGTTTGGTTTATCAGTTTATTTGTTTCTTTTCAAGGATGTAGAGCAGATGGGCTGAGCTCTCAGATGCTGGAAGAATTGGAGGCTTTGAGTTGACTGCTTGAATGGAGAATGAAATTCTGATTAGGAATGGTGCCAGGTGGAGAGAAGGAAAGAACAGACTCTGTGCTGTAGCCCAGGGATTTGGCATTGCCCGCTGAGATAGAAAATTGGGGATGCATTGCAGAAATATCTGTAATTCCCACTTTGGATATTTTAGCATTCTCTAGCGTTTTCCAGCCCAGTGTCTCATTGACATTGCCCAGATACACACGGGTGGGGCTGGGCAGAGGGTGAGCCATTTTCTTCCCCAGATCAGCCATGTGCAGCCATCTGGAGTTACACCATCTGTCCATCCCGTGTCCCTTGCTCCTTTGGCCCTTCCATCTCAGTGTGTCTTTGAGGTTCCCCCTTCGGTTCTTATGTCCCCGGTCGAAAGCAGAAGAGGAGGCCTGAGCACATCGTACACAGTGATGACCATAATGGCCTCCATATGCTGAGTCCCCAGCATGGTAGTGAGCCCTTTCCAGGCCTCATCTTTTGTATCTTCACAGCTTTTGGGAAGGGGACCGTTATGAAACTACCATCTTATGGAGGAGGAAAAGGAAACTTCAGGAAGTTAAGGGCTCGCCCAAGGCCATATAGCCAGGGACTGGTGGAGCTGGGATTCAGAGCCAGGGCTATCTAAACTCTGTGGCCACATCTCCTTTGCAGCCTTCGTGATGCACTATAAAAAGAAGACCCTCTAGTTCTCGGAGGGGAATCTTCAGAAAATCAGCAGGAACGTGTTCATTACCTGCATGTGTGTTTACCGGATGGACTCATTTAGAGGATGTTGGGATAGTAAAGGATCCTGGAAGTATCTCTTTCCTACCATATTTTTAAAGTGCGTCAGACGAGGTCCAGAGAGATCAGCAGACTTGCCGAAGGGCAAAATGGTGGACCAACCAGATTAGAACCGAGGTCTTATGACGTCCACCCTGTGGTTCTTTGAGAGGCAAACAGCTCTTTGTTCTACTCTGTCGGGAGCATTGGGATCAAAAGCATGTGCCAGTAGGACAGATACAGAGAAATAGGAGTAGTTTGGTGGGGCTGGGCAATGCTAAGGTCCATGGAGACAGGGAGTCACAAGAATCCTCTGATTGTCCATGCCTATTCCAGAATACACCCAAATCCTAATCCCACCATACAGAAAAATACAAGTGGGGGCAAGTGGCAGGAAGGCAGTGTGGCCCAATGATTAAAAGTCTGGGCTCTGGCATGAGACAGACCAGGAGTCACATCCGGGCAAGGTGCTGTATCTCCCGGAGCCTCAGTTTCTTCATCCACAAAATGGGAGTCACAACTGCTTATTACGCGGGACCACTGCAAGCATGAAATGAGACAATGCTTGTGAATAAACTGGCATACGTTTGTGGAAAAAAAGAGAAGAATCTTGGGATTGTTTGAGTTGGTAGAAAAAGGAGAACACAAAACTGGTAACCAAATATGTGATTTCAACAAAAGGCCAAGTATTTCTTAATTTCATCTGATTCATTATTTCCCACAGGCTCTGTCAGAGGGGTGCTCATCGCACATTTCTACATGGTGGCGAAAAGCTCTGTGACCTCTCTTTGGTGAAGAACGCGGGTGAGCTCAGTGATAATACAGGATGCTTTTTACTTCCTGTCTTGAAAGGGGTGGGAGATAAGAGAAAGGAAGATTGTTAATATAAACTTGAAATCCAGATTCTTTCTAAAGTACGTCTCCTCAGCTGGGTGACCTCAAATGAACCTCTCACTGTCTCTATTGTCTCTTTACCACAAGGTCATTGTGATGGCCACATAATAGCCACTTTACATGCAGTATCTTATGTAACCCTCAGAGAAGCCTACAAGACAGATATTACCATTCCATTTCTAGATAAAGGAGAAGAAGACAGTTCCGGGAAGTTAAGTAACTTGTCAAAGGCCACACAGCACACAGCCAGCAACTGGCAGAGCTGTGATTTTTTTTTTTTTTTAGGTTTATTTATATTTGTTTTGAGAGAGAGAGGGTGGTGGGGGGAGGGGCAGAGACAGTCGGAGAGAGAGAGAATCCCAAGCAGGTGCTGCACTGTCAGCACGGAGCCTGACACGGGGCTTGATCCCATGAACTGTGAGATCGTGACCTGAGCTGAAATCGATAGTCGGGCACTTAACCGACTGAGCCACCCCAGCGCCCCAAGATCTGTGATTTAAGACCAGGTCTGACCCCAGAGCCCACATGCTTCCCAGTATACCCAGGGTAGATTCAGATTTTGTTGGGTCTAAAGCTTCTGCAATTTTCGAGGCCCTCTTTAAGAAGGACAGTACAAAATCACAATACTAAAGATACCAAAGTGCATATTTATTTAGATTTTGTGATGAAATCACAACATACTAGGAAACAATGTTAAAGCCCAAACATCACAAAATCCAGGAAAATAACATAATATTTATGTGAACTGCTTGATGCTCCTCTATGACACCTTTTGTATCCTCTTTGGTTGCATTCTCCTATGACAGTGATTTTGTAATCTTTACCATGGAGCAAATAGAAAAGATAACCCAGTGTTTCTCTAGCATAGTTGATTGGAAGTTTTTTAAAAAAAAATTATTGATAGTCTGGAAAAGTTGCATTCAGCTTTACAAATCATTATTGGTAATGTCCTATAAATATTGGGATAATTGTCAATTTTGGAAAAACCTCCATCAAAGTTTCTTCCATATATGAGCCATAAGATTTTAGGGCATTTCGTGCTTTCTGGTACAGCGATTCATCTAAACTCATCTTTGACGGGCCCCTGGGTGGCTTGGTTGGTTAAGCGTCCGACTCGTGATTTTGGCTCGGGTGGTCATCTCACGGTTTGTGAGTCCGAGCCCTGCACGGACGGTGCGGAACTTGCTTGGGATTGTCTCTCTCCCCCTCTCTCTCTCTGCCCCTTCCCTGTTCACTTGTGCACACACGCTCACTCTTTCTTTCTCAAAATAAACATACATACATACATACATAAAGATTTTTAAAAATTAAAGAAAATAATCTTTGAATTGGTGACACTTCTTACCCTATTTTCTGTCAGCTAAGTGTTATCTTTGTTATCGGAATCTTGTGTTAAATCGGCAAAAAATGCTCATCTTTTCTAGTACACCCTTCTGTCTTCCACCCCCTAGGATGGAATGAGGATGGTTACGTTACTGAAAGACTCATAAATAAAGTCCTTTCTCACAAGTCTGTGACCTTTTCAAGGGAATTCATTACAAAATACCGGATGTGAAAACATCGGAAGCATTTGAATGATTTGGCCTGGAAAGGGGAGGGCTCAAGGCAGCGAATAAATAACCGCCTTCAAGGATATGAACCTTAGTGGTCATTAGAGTCAGCAGGGTGTATCTGAGCCTGATTCTGAGATCTGGGGGGAGGAGATGGGGGGACCCCGTTAGCTGTCTAGTTAACAGGGTTCTGCAAGTCACTTGGAGCAGCTAGCCCTAAAATGGATACAAAGAATAGTAGAAAAGTAGGTGAGTGACAACAGCTAAAACTGCCTTGCTGTGGACTCAAAGTGTGACCCATGGTCTGGCATCTGCTGTGGGAGTTGGTTCGAAGTGCATAATGGGGCCAGTGGACTGGGTTGCTCCTGGCTGGCTCAGGATCTCAGGTATCTCAGGATCAGAAGGTCAAGCCCCACGTTGGGCCTGGTGATTACCTAAAAAAAAAAAAGAGAGAGAGAGAGAGACATACCTAATCTTGGGCCCCTAATCTTGGGCCCCACCTACAACTGTTGAATGGGAATCTGCATTTTCCCAGAGCTGCGGGTGATTGTCTGAGAAACCCTGGACCAAAGACTTTAGTTGGAACTTCCGGGCGTGCCCACCCAGGCTTGGTGGCTGTCATTTGCCTCTGTGTCCTTGGCCTTAGGAACTGGCTTCTCTTCTAGCTTCTGGCAGTGTGGATTCATTACATCTCTGTTCCCCTCCCGCCAGACTGCAGACTCCTACAGGGTTGAGTTGTATTCCTCTTTGTTTTCTGGCCCTTTATAGTGCCTGGCACCCCAAGATACCACTTGTGGACTGTCCACTGCATGCCAAGAGCTTTGCTCTCTCTTACCTCATTTGCCTCTCACCTCAAGCTTGTAGGCTGAAATAAATATCCCCATTTGATGCATGTATGTATGTGTGTATGTATGTATATATTGTCTGTGCCCAACGTGGGGCTCAAACCCACGACCCTGAGATCAAGAGTCTCATGCTCTAACGACTGAGCCAGCCAGGTGCCCCAGAAGTCCCCATTTTATAGCTGAAGAAACTGAGACTCTGTCACTTGTTTACGGTCATAAGTGGCAGAAGCCAGGAACCAAACCCCAGGGTGTCTGATTCCAAAGCCTTCATTAAGAGGATCGGTAAATGTTTGTTGAGTCACTTACTTATTACTTCGTTATGATTCAAGTGTTCATTAATGTTCTTATTCATTGAGGAGACTCCTGGGAATTCGAGGACGACAAGCAGTAAAAACTGCTTCTTCTTGGTGAACTTTTTCTAGAATGGGATCATTCTAGAAGGTTGATCTGGCATCAACCTTCCAGAGGCAGGGAGCTAGCTGGGCTGCAGAAGCCCCCAGCCTGTCCCTGGGAATGGGGAGGTGGCAGTCCTGTGCCGCCCCCACGCCTTTCATAATGTCCTCCGTGACTCAGCAAAGAAACCCTGGGTCTGAAATCAGAGATGAGGCAAAAAAAAAAAAAAAAAAAAAAAAAAAAAAAAAACACAAAAAACACAAAAAAAAAAAAAAAAAAAAAACCAAAACAAACAAACAAAAAAAACAACAGCAACAACCAGCTACCCTCAAAAATGTTTTCTTTTCCTGGAGGAATTTCCCTTTCATGTTCCTCATAACTCTGCCAGGGAATCCAGGAAGCCTTTGGCCTGGGGTCAGCTGTGACCACCCCCCCCCCCCCCAGTCTAGTTTCTCTGGGACTTGTCCCTCCTCCTTCTGATTCCTCCCTAGGCCTGGGACAGCATCAGGGGCCGCCTTCTTCAGTGGTCTCTGATTCTGGCCCACCCAGCCCAAGACTCCTTACCTTATGTTAAATTATTAATCCTGATCCTGGACCCAGATTGTTGGAGTTCAAGTTCCTGCCTGTACCTTTTACACTGTGTGACTTTGGGTAAGTCACTTCACTTTCCTCCTCTGTGAAGTGGGCACAACAGTACGTTTGAGGATTAAAATAATTAATATACGTAAAACACTTAGAACAATGCCTGACACAGTGATTACTATCTAACTGTTCGTGTTGTTATTATTCATTATGGAGCAGTTATTAATACCTAGAGGAGACCTGGGTGAGTTCGTGTTGAACTTCTGTTTCTTTCTTTCTTGCTTTCTTGCTTTCTTTTCTTGCTTGCTTTCTTGCTTGCTTGCTTGCTTTCTTGCTTGCTTTCTTTCTTTCGATAGGGAGAGTGAGTGCATGTGCCAGGGAGACTGAGCCGGGGAGGGGCAGAGGGAGAGGGTGAGGGAGACCCTTAAGCATGCTCACAGGGTAGAGCCTGATGAGGTTCCATCTCACAACTGACCATGAGATCATGACCTGAGCTGAAATCAAGAGTTGTACCTCAACCCACTGAGCCACCCAGGTGCCTCTGAATTTCTCTTTCCGTTTCTTCTAGCCCCACCCCAGATTTTGCCTGAATTCCCAATTATTCATGCTGTAGAGAGTTTAAGGGGGCAACTGCAAATGAGTGAATAGAATAAATTAATAAATTAGAAAGCTCTGGGTTGTTCTCTGAAAATGAGATTATTTTAATGGACGAAGAAGCCTGAGTCAATAGAGTTGACTGGGGAAGAACCACATTCCGTCCAGGAGGAGGGTGGCCCTCTGAGAATTTCCAATCACGGGATAGACAGACCTGCCTACTAAGGGGCAGTTTACCGATAGACTGATAAAGTCAGTATGAAGATCTCTAGACAACAGGGGAAGGAGAGAGTGATTCCTGGCTAGAGGCCAGCTTGTAGCCCTCAGCCCTGGACAAACATACAGAACCTGGGCCCCACACTTAAAGATTCTGATATCCACATCTGGGAGTAGAAACAGGGGCATCAGAACTCTTTTTTTTTTGTTTGTTTTAATTAATTTTTTGAATTTACATCCAAGTTAGCATCAACAATGATCCATTCCAAGTTAGTGCAACAATGATTTCAGAAGTAGATTCCTTAATGCCCCTTCCCCGTTTAGCCCATCCCCCCTCCCACAACCCCTCCTGTAACCCTCTGTTTGTTCTCCATATTTAAGAGCCTCTTATGTTGTGTCCCCCTCCCTGTTTTTATATTATTTTTGCTTCCCTTCCTTATGTTCATCTGTTTTGTATCTTAAAGTCCTCATAGGGGCATCAGAACTCTTAAGAAACTTGCCACATAATGAGGAATGAAGTCCAACAGTAAACAGAATCAACTTAATAATAGAACAGCACATTACTGTAAATGAGTAGGTACACTTCTCTCTCCTTTGTAACCATCCCTCCAAGGTAGCTTATATTATCCCCATTTTATAGGTAAGAACACTGAGGTTTGAGTACTTTAACAGCGCCATTGTGTAATCCAGGCCTGATGTAATGTGCTGCATTCCACACCGCAGGAGGTCAGCCTGGAAGAAACTTCCCAGAAATTGAAATTAAGATTGTTCCCTCTGATGTAAACTATAAAATCAAATCGATCCATAATGGGTCAGAGCAAAGATATGCAAGCTGATTTGAACAGACACAAAGGGTCCCAGAGCCAGGGAAGGCTCAACTTTAACCAGTGGCCTCTATTAACATACCTAAAGAAACAATGTGTCAATGGAGGTGGGAGGGTGCTTGGGCCCTGTGGGTCTGACATTCCGTGGGCTTGAGGGAGGGGCCCTGGCCCAGCCGACCTCTGACAGCATCGTGATCGGGCTTCATTCAGCTCTTCCCCTGGGCTTCCTTCCGTTCTCTCCTGCCCTCTCGGACTGTTGTTTCCTTCCATCGTTCCTCTTTCTCCACCTGCCCCTTAAATGTGTTTTCTGCATTCCATTCATCTGACATTCCCCAGGTGGCAGCATCCAGTCCACAACGGGGCTGCCTGTGCTGCGGACATCACAAGTGCATACTCCAGGTGTCCAGACTCTAGGCACCAAGGTGAAGGTGGGGGAGAGGGGAGGGCGTCATCAGACATGACCGGAAGGTCACATCCCAGCTGGGCTGCTTGCTGGCTGTGGGCCTTAGAAATTTCTTTACATTGTTTTTCAGTCTCAGTTTCCTTATCTGTGAAATGGGTTGTTAATGCCTACTATAAATGATTGTTGTGAGGATGAAAATAGACACTAGGCATTCCAAGCCCTTGGGAAGGACTCTATAAATGGTGCCTATTTATTATGTCCAGCTGGTATGGGACTTCTCTGTGGGCACTTCAAAAGCAACATGTGAAACAGAGAACCCTTTTCCCCTAAATCTGTTCTTTCATTTGGACTCCTAATCAGATTCCACCCAATTGTGGCCAAAACCAGAATCCCTAGTCATCCTTGGACTGTCCCTCCCCTGTCATCCCCTCGGCCACTGAACTCCAGTCAGTTTGTTTCCTGCATTTCTTCTATTTTCGTAAAAAGCCACCCTTGGAACTTCTCGTTCGGTTATTTCAAGAATCTCCTTTATTTATTTATTTGTTATTTATTTATTTATTTATTTATTTATTTATTTATATGTAATCTCTGTACCCAACATGCGTCTTGAACTCACCACCCCGAAATCAAGAGTTGCATGCTCTCCCAACTGAGCCAGCCAGACGCCCCAAGGTTGTTGCAAAAACCTCTTGACTACCTTTCTCTACTTACTCCCCGGCAAAGTCCAACTGCTTATGTACCTAGGTCCTGATCCAGATTAGCCCCTTTAATGGCAGTCCATTGCCTTTAAGGCACAACTCAAATTCTCCTGTGGCCACAGGCTCTTCCTGATCTGCCCTGCTTTCCTGTCCAGGCTCCTTTCCTGGCACTGTCCTGTCTTGCACCCTCCCTGTTGGCAGTGCTGAGCCACACCCCAAATTTGCCAGGTTCTCATGCCTCGTTGCAGCACCACTGAGTTCCTGCAGCTTTCGTCTGTCTTTCCAACAAGGCTGAGCCCCTTGAGCCCTCAACTCCTTTTGGGCATCTCTGGGTTCCTGGTATGGGGCAGGCTCTCTCAGTAGGAGGCTCTCCTAATAAGGTTTAACATTTTCGCATCTTTGATGTTGGCCAAGCCCTGTTCTAAACACTTCATCTTCTCACAACTCTATGGGGGTAGGCGTGCTTCATTCATCCTTTCTGGCTGTACCTACAGAACATTCCCTCTGCCTAAGCCTTGGTCCAGGCACTGTGGATATGGCAGGGTACCCAGGACGGGGGTTGCTTAGAGATGAGGGGAGGGGTTTCTATTTGATGCAAGAAGGTCAAGAAAAGCCTCTCTGAAAAGGTGAAAATTGAGCCGAGACCTGAGGAAGAAGGAGAGGGGGCTACCTGAGTATCCAGGGGAAGAGTGGTCCAGGCAGAGGGAATAGCCAGGACAAAGGGGATCATTAGCCCCATTTGACAGATGAGGAACCAAGAGTCTAGGTAGATTAATCAAAGTCACAGAATAAGTGGTTCCAAACCCAGGCTCTGTAACTACTAACTCAGCCATTACTCTACACTGTCTTCTGAGGGACACGGTGGGTGCCTTGGCTGTGGGCAGGCCGGCTCTCTGTGTTCCCCATGCAGCCCTCTAGCCGGAGCTTGCTCCCTGTGTCCAGGAGAGCCTGGGCGGATCAGCTGGCCCTGTATTCAGGTTCTCCTGGTGGCGCTGTGTTTCTGAAGTGTGTATCTGTTTCTGTGGCTTTCATTAGGAACAATTAGACTGCTTGGACTCTTCAGGCAGCCTCAGAAAGCATACTTCTCCTGCAACGCTGAGGATCAGACCCTGAAATATGGTGACTCGGCCAAGGCACGCTCCCCCTCCCTGGTCAGTAGTCAGAGTGGCCTCTGTGGGCAGTTGCTGTACTTCACCCCCTTCCTTCCTTCACACTTCAACAGGAGGATCTGAGGCAAGTGTCGGCGGAGGTGGTATTTGAGCTGGCCTTGAAGGGCAGGAAGCATCGCAAGAGAGGCACGGACGGGGCATTTAGGCAGAAGGAAGCGTGTGAGCTAGGCCAGAGCATCCGTGCTGGACCGTCTAGTGTATCTGGAGTCTAGGTACGTGGAGGGTGTGTTTGTTGGGAGAGGGGAGAGAGAGCTGGAGGGAGAATTTTAGGGTAGATCATGGCAGCCTTTTTTTTTTTTTCTTTAAGTTTATTTCTTTATTTTGAGAGAGAGAGAGAGAGTGCATGGAGAAGGGGCAGAGAGAGGGAAAGAGAGCTCCCTGTGTCAGCACAGAGCCCAACGTGGGGCTCAAAGTCACGAACCCTGAGATCGTAACCTGAGCTGAGGTTGGATGCTTAACTGGCTGAGTCAACCAGGCATCCCTAGCCGTTTGTTGTTGTTGTTGTTTGGGGTTTTTATGGTTTTTGTTTTTGTTTTTTTTTTTTGTAATGGCAGACTTTGCATGTCCATTTCAGATAGGTCTGGATTTTATCTGGGTAATCCTAGGGATTTTAAGGTTTTAAGAAGCAAAGGAAGCATGTGTGCATTCCTGATGTTTTTGAAAGAAGGCTTGGGCAGTAGTGGGGAGCAGGGGCTGGAGGGGGTGTGTGGAGGGAGAGAGGCCAGTGAGAAGAGAGAGGATTGCACCAGTCCAAATGTTAGGTGGGAGTGCCTGAGCGTTGAGTGGAGGGGCCAGATTCCAGAGCCACTCTGATGACAGAGTCTGCTTATAGGTTAACTTGGACAAACTTGGAGCAAGAGGCACTAAGAAAGACTAGAGTCAGCGTTTTTAGCTTGGGTGACTCAGGGGGTCGGGGTTAACTGACACCGAATACAAAGGAGGAGGGACTGGCTTTGAGCACTTTGAGTTTGAGGAGGCATCTGTGTGACATCTAGCTGGGGGTGTAGGCTGGGAGTTTGGGATGGAGGTTAGAACTGGAGAAGCATGAAGAACTGAGGCTGAAGGAATAGAGTGGGGTCCCTGATGTGTGTGTGAGAAGAGAAAACAAGGGCCTCGGCTTAAGCCCTGGAAGATGTTGACAGTTCTTGAGCCTGATGGAGGACGAGGAACCAGGGAAGGGATTGTGGAGGAGTGTTTGGTTAACGCATCTCTGGGACCATTTGACATATCACATCAGAAGATGGTTGAAGGTGGGGCGCCTGGATGGCTCAGTTGGTTAAGAAGCCTACTTAGGCTCAGGTCATGATCTTGTGGTTTGTGAGTTCAAGCCCCGCGTCGGGCTCTGTGCTGACAGCTCAGAGCCTGGAGCCTGCTTCCGATTCTGTGTCTCCTCCTCTCTCTGCCCCTCCCATGCTCATGCTCTGTCTCTCTCTGTCTCTCAATAGTAAATAAACGTTAAAAAAAAATTAAAAAAAAAAAAGAAAAAGAAGATGGTTGAAGGTGATGGAGGCCACACCCTGGGGGGAACACACAGTTAACCTAGCCTGGGTTGTCTGCTCAGAGCCACTCAGAGACCAGGAGTGCTTCTGGTCAGCCTGAATTTGTTTACGTGGCCTTGTGTGTGCTGTCTTGTCCCTCCACACATGTCCAGCCTCCCACTGTTGAGGGGACTCTCTTGAAAGTGGAGATCCTGACTTCTCCCCCATTATTCTCCAGGAAGCTCAGCCTAGGGTTTTTCACATTGTGGGGCTCAGAACACTAAGGAGGGGGCTGACTGGCCAAGCAGAATGGGTGGCTGTGGTGAACTTGGTCCACTGCTCCTTCAGTTCCTTTTTTTTTTTTTTTTTTAATTTTTTAAGTGTTTTTATTTATTTTTGAGACAGAGAGAGACCAAGCATGAGCAGGGGGGAGGCAGAGAAAGAGGGATACACAGAATCTGAAGCAGGCTCCAGGCTCTGAGCTGTCAGCACAGAGCCCAATGCGGGGCCCGAACTCATGGACTGTGAGATCATGACCTGAGCTGAAGTTGGACACTTAACCGACTGAGCCACTCAGGTGCCCCTCCTTCAGTTCCTTTTTAAAAGAACATCTTATTTTATGGACTGAGTATAATGTGCTCTCTGAATCTTGAGTTGCTTCAGGCTTGCTCTACCCTTTGGTCCATCCATCTGCCCATCCATCCATCCATCCATCCATCCACCTACCCACCTATCCACTCATCCATCCATCCATCCATCCATCCATGCATCCATCCGTCCATACAGTGTTAGAGTTTTGCAAGTGTAGATACCTACTAAGAGCTGAGCAACTTGCATATGGAGTTGGGGGATCCCCAGCACTTTTCATGCATTACCTCACATTACAACAATCCTCTGAGGTAGGCATGGCTACCTTGTTTTGCAGATGAAAAAATCAGATAATTTCCCCCAGGTCACACAACAAGTAAGTGATAGGTTCAGGCCTAGGTCTCTCTAACTCAAAAGTTCCTATGGTCTCAATCACGATGGTAAGGCCTCCCTGGGTAGGAGGTGATCATAATTTATTATCCAAACTGGAATGCTTTTTAAAAGGTTTAAGTGAAATATAATTTTCAGACCATAGAATTCACCTATATAAAGTGCACAAGTTTTTAGTTTTTTAGTATATTTACAGAGTTGTGGAGTCATCACCATAATCTAATTTTAGGACATTTTCATCACCCCCAAAAGAAACTCCGTTCCCATGAGCAGTCAGTCCCCATTACCATCACCCCCCACCCCAGCCCTAGACAACCACTAATCTATTTTCTGTCTCTGTTGATTTGCCTATTCTGAACAATTCATATAAATGGAATGGTATGAACTGTGCTTTTTTGTGGTTGGCTTCTTTCACTTACCATAATGCTTCAAGGTTCATTCAGGCTGCAGGGTGCATCAACACCTCATTTCTTGTATGAATGACTGAGTGATACTCCATTGTATGGACGTACCACATCATCTTCATTATATTTGTTCTTGCATCGATAGACATTTGGACTGCTTTCACTTTTTGGCTATTATGAATCATAATCATGCTCTGAAATTTGTATACAATTTTTGGGGTGGAGGTATATTTTTATTTTTCATGCATATATACTTAGGAATTGAATTGCTAAGTTATATGTAACTCTTTTTTTTTAATATTTATTTTTTGGGAGAGTGCAAGCGGGGGAGGGGCAGAGAGAGGGGGACAGAGGATCTGAAGCAGGCTCTGCACTAACAGGCTGACAGCAGCGAGCCCGATGCAGGGCTTGAACCCATGGGCCGTAAGATCACGATCTGAGCCAAAGTCAGGTGCTCCACTGACTTAGCCACCCAGGTGCCCCTGTAGGGTAACTCTATGTTTAACATTTTGAGGAACTACCAAACCATTTTCCAAAGTGGCCGCATCCTTTTACATTCCCATCAGCAGTTATAAGGGCTCCGGTTTTTCCACAGCCTCACCAACACGTGTTATTCCAAACTGGGGCACTTTTGATAGTGAAAGGGTACACCACTAATAATTATACCAGGACAATCAGTACTAACTGGAACATATTTTAACTCTACCTTCATACCAAAAAAAGTGAGAAGATTCAATTCCTGATTTCAGGGAACTTTCTGGCCACATGATGAGTCAAAGCCCCAAAAACCCCCATATTTGAGTCAATGAAAGAATCAAGTAAAGGTAATTATTAAGAAGGAAAGCAAAGACATTTTATTTCCCCCCAGAAGATTGTGTCCTCTTTAAGAGAAAAGAACTATCTTATATTTGTATTGTTTATGGCTCCAAGAGTATCTTGGCACTTCATAGGGTCTCAGTAAGGATCTGTGGAATAAATGAATGAATGAGAATGAATGATACACAGTCTCCAGGAGGGAAAGTAAAAACAGAAAAATAGAGTGAGTCACCTGGCCCAGATTTGTGAGTTTGGAGGAAGTACGGCTCTCTTCTAAAAGTGTATTTGTTTTTTGCTCAGTGTGCTAACAACACTAATGACAATTTTATTTGTTTATTTATTATTTTTTTAATAAATATTTAATCATACTCTTTTTTTTTTTTTTTTGAGAGAGGGAGAACGTGCGTGGGGGAGGGGCAGAGAGAGAATCCCAAGCAGGCTGTTAGCTGTCAGCACAGAGCCCAGCACAGGGCTCCCATGGTGACCTGAGCCCAAATCAAGAGTCCGATGCTTAACAGACTGAGCCACCCAGGCCCTCCACTAGCGACAATT
Organism: Panthera uncia; assembly: GCF_023721935.1. NCBI lineage: Eukaryota > Metazoa > Chordata > Mammalia > Carnivora > Felidae > Panthera > Panthera uncia. The sequence goes on from NW_026057580.1 coordinate 1,048,328, forward strand.
TTAAAAGGAAAAAAGTAAAGGGGTGCCTGGGTGGCTCAGTGGGTTAGGCGTGTGACTTCAGCTCAGGTCATAATCTCGCCGCTTGTGAGTTCGAGCCCCACATCGGGCTCCGTGCTGACAGCTCAGACCCTGGAGCCTGCTTCGGATTCTGTCTCTGTCTCGCTCTGCCCTTCCGCCGCTCACGCTCTGTCTCTCTCTCACTCTCTCTCTTTCTCTCTCAAAAATAAATAAACATTAACATTTAAAAAATTAAAAGGAAAAAGTAAATAATCTACAATGAGAGGACTCTTAAACTGGATTTTGCAAGTGTAAATGGCTGACAAAGGTGGAAGAAAGACATTTCTGAGCAGGGGAATTGCCTGAACAGGGAGTCTGGAACCAAAGTGCATGCAGCTTTATGCACAGCACTTCCTACAGCAGGCTAACCAAATTTGGGAATAAAAGGCTGTGGTGCCTACCCCCAAGGGTTTCCAGTGTTTTATTCACAGGAGACAGTGGAATAGTTGAAAAGGACCCTGAACTGGCTCTGTGCCCTTGGGCAAGTCAGCTTCTCTTTGAGCATCACTGATCCTTCTGGCTCTAAATTTTCCTGACTATTCACTCCTACACCCCTGGAAGCTTCATGGAATTGGTGGGCCAGGAGCTAGGCCTGGCTAGAGCTAGAGCTGGATTTGGAGAAAGAGGCAAGATGCCAGTGGTTGATGATAAGGCCTCGAGGCGGACCAGAGTGCTCTTGCTGAGATAAAATTGGATAGGGTAATTGGGGCCTCTTGAAGGAGAATTTTAAAAGCCAGGCTGGTTGACTTTAAAATATGACCTGATAAGCAGGTCCTTGGACTGGAGATGAAAGAGTGTCTATGAGAGATTAATCTGATGGCTCTGGGCCATTGATCTGGATCTATCTGGAAGCAGCAGTGAAGATGGAGAGGCTCTCAGGGAGACTTTTGCAATAGTCATGTAAGCCCAGCCTTTCAAAAGAGGGTTTGAAACTCCTGCCAGCCTTACTGTATACATGGCTTCCTTAGAGTTCAATTTTCCTTAACCATAAGTAACTTAAACCATTATCTTTATATTAAAACAATTATGGGTATATTATACCCCAGAATCCTAAATGTCTATACATTTCTAAGGGAGCACGTTAGACTTTAAATAAATTTCTGGTTTGCAGAGGGTGATTTTGGATCATGCTACCAGATTCCTCAGAGAGATTCATTGTCTCCTCTCTGCTGTAAAGGGTTTACTTTGGTGGCGAGTTTTGAGAAATTTGCTAAAAGACCACCAGAGGCTGGTAGGAAGGGTGAGATCTTAGTTTCAGGAGTGGTTTTTGTTTTGGGCCAGGTAAGTGATTGGATGTAGGAAACCAAAGAAAGAAATCCAAGATGGCGCTAGAGTTTAAAATCTGAGGACTCAGAAGAAAGATGGTGGTATTCATAAAAATGTACCTACTGAGGGGCGCCTGGGTGGCTCAGTCGGTTAAGCGTCCGACTTCGGCTCAGGTCACGATCTCGCAGTCTGTGAGTTCGAGCCCCGCGTCGGGCTCTGTGCTGACTGCTCAGAGCCTGGAGCCTGCTTCCGATTCTGTGTCTCCCTCTCTCTCTGACCCTCCCCCGTTCATGCTCTGTGTCTCTCTGTCTCAAAAATAAATAAACGTTAAAAAAAAAAAATGTACCTACTGAGAGAGAGGCGGAAAGATGATGGTCTACCATGAGAACATTGGGAACACGTGGCTTTGCTAGTCTCAGGAAAGGACTGAACAGGTTGGACGTGGAGGAGGAACTGGTACTTCTTGGTCTTTCCCAGCCTTTGCCCTCGAAGTTCTCCCACTGGCCTGGATGTTTGGCACTTTTCCTGCTTTACTATCAGTGTCTCGCTATGAAACAGGATGTTTACCGTAGGGTTTTAGTAGATCCCCTTTATCAGACTGAGGAAGTTCTCATTTTTGCTCCTTTGCCAAGAGTCCTTTTCTTACTGGGATGTGATCATCTGCTGTTTTTTTGTTTGTTTGTTTGCTTTTTTACCCTTTAATCCTTAGTGTGATAAATTACGTAGATTCAAAAAAATAACCTGAGCATTTTGGCCATAAAGTCAACATAATCATAACAGAGTACCCTTTTAGATATTGTGGGAATCCATTTGCTAATATCTTGCTTTGGATTTTGCATTCATGAGTGTAATTTTCTTTTCCCATACTGTTCTTGTTTGGTTTTGGAATCAAAGTTAACGCTAAAAATAAACTGAGAAGTGAACCCTTTTTTTAATATTCTCTGAAAGACTTTGGGTAATATTGAAATCACTTCTCTCTTGAAGTTTTGGTAGAACTCTTTGCCTGTTTGCTATTGAAGGTTGTCCCATCATGTGGGTGATAGTAGAGAAAGGAGCTTTTACTTGGGGAATGAAAGTCAATTGAACAATAAGGAAAATATGTTACCTCATACATCACAAAAAAGTCCAGAAGGAGGGTGTCCCAGCATTGGTTAGTTCAGCAATTCAGGGAGAGAAATTTATTCTGATCCTGTAGATGTGTCCTTGTCAAGTGTCAGCTCCTTCTCTTAGTGCAAGATGGCTGTGGCCGTCTAGGCATCACAACACAGTGGTTAAGGGGGGGGGGGGGGGGGGGGGGGGGGCGGTTTGCAGCTAAACCTGGTTCCAAATCCCATAGCTATAGGACACTGCGTAATTGCTTAACGTCTCTGGAAAATGGGATGGTAATAGTATTTTACCTCAAAATTTTGATATTATATGGATTAAACGAATTAGGGTTTTTGTCGTTGTTGTTTTGCTTTGTTCTGAACTCAGACTAGTGCCTCACACTTACCCAATCGTGTACTCTTCCCCAGCCTCCTTCCCTTTCCTGTCTCATTTCCCGGCTCCCTTTTGGGTGCTTTCTGGAACCATCGCCCAGGTAAATTACTTGCCTTGAATCCTTGTCTTCGAGACTGCTCAGGAGCCCAAACCAAGGCAGCCAGCCATTTGCTAGTTGTAGGACGTTGGCGATACCTAACTTCTAAATGTGCTTTTTTTTCTTAATGGTCTCTATGCCTAATGTGGGGCTTGAACTCCCAACCCCGAGATCAAGAGTTGCACGCTTCAGGGACTGAGCCTGCCAGGTGCCCCTGTGATATCTACCTGCTTTGTGTCTCTCTGTTCCCACCCATCATATGAGGACAGTACCAGCACCTATAACTCACAGAGCAAATGTGGTAAAGCGCTCAGTGCCTGGCTGAGAGAAAGTGCTTAGCAGGTATAAATTATTATTATTATTACCCAAAATTCTGTGGGGTGGCGCCACGGGTGGTTGTCCCACAGTTGAGACACACTACTCCTTGCCTCTCCCTTCTTCCACCCCACTTGCTCTCTGAGCTCCTCCAGCCCTGCCTCTCCCACCACAGGCCGTCTCGTGTTACTCAGGTGACTGGCACCACCAACAGCCACCACCCCCAGTGCAGCCCACCCTTCCCATCACTTAAAGCACCCTACCTGCCCCTGGTGGGTGTTGCAAATACCCAGGTAAAAAGTCTTCTGTCTGAATGACATCTCAGGATTTCTCCATGATGCAGGATCCTCATAGCTATCTGCTTAAATTGGAAACTCTTCAAATGGAAGCTTCTCATCTATGACTCATGTCCAGCATATTCTAGGACATCTTAAAGCCTTCCTGAGGCCTGGGGCAGGGAAGGCTTTTTTTTTTTTTTTTTTCAAGTAGGCTCCATGCCCAATGTGGAGCTTGAACTCATGCCCCTGAGATCTAGAGTTACATGCTCACCACCTGCACCAGCCAGGCACCCTGGGAAGGCATTTGTTAAATGTGGATTGTTAATGATCACAGCTATTGCACCACCGAGCACTAACTATGATCCTGGCACTGTGGTAGATATTTTGTCCACATTGATTTTTGCCACCACCCTATGAGGTAAGCGTTATGACTGTCTCCAGTTTGCAGATGAGAAGCCTAGCACAGAGAAGTTAAGTAGCCTGCCCAAGATCACACAGCTGGCAAACGGCAGAGCCAGGCATCCTCCTAACTCTAGAGCTCACTTACGTAATCATGATGCTAAACCAATGCTAGGACTATTTGGTGCCTCGAATGAAGCATGCTGGCCTCTTTGCTTTCTAGCTGAGAGCCCAAGGACAGGTCTCTCATTGCCAGGTGTTTTGCTGTAGGTGACTCTTCCACACTTGAGGTCCCCATGCTCGTCTTACCCCTCGCTGTTGAACAGGAACCTCAGCAAGAGTAATAGAACAGGAGAGCTTCATTTATGCAGAATCCCAGACAGCCAGAAGGAGGGAGAAAAAGCAAATATGTACATATATAGCCTGTGTTCTCATTTTATGATAAGGAGAGACTAAACAGGTTCAGGCTAGTACCTGAGCTTTCTTTTCACAAGCAATTTATGCACTAGAGATTGCAAACTGCCTCCGCCCCTCAGATCCAATCCCTAGAGCATGATGTGTGCCTTGAAAACAAAGGGCATGTGCAGCAGGACTCATTACCACTGCGTGGCCGAAGGCTGGAGCTGAGCAGCTAGTTACCTCCCAGCTTTGGGTGCGACAGGTGCCGCCCCTGTGCCCAGCCCCACCCCTCCGCACCAGCTCCTTTACCTGGAACAGGTTGGCATTTATTGTGAGGCTTATGTTGGCATTTTTCTTAATTTTTTTTTATTTTTTTTTATTTTTGAGACAGAGAGAGACAGAGCATGAACGGGGGAGGGGCAGAGAGAGAGGGAGACACAGAATCAGAAGCAGGCTCCAGGCTCTGAGCCATCAGCCCAGAGCCTGACGCGGGGCTCGAACTCACGGACCGCGAGATCGTGACCTGAGCCGAAGTCGGACTCCTAACCGACTGAGCCACCCAGGCGCCCCAGTTGGCATTTTTCTTACATCCAGTTTGTTTCATTCATTTATTCAAAGAAGGATTTGTCTGTTTTTTGGTTTTGGGGTTTTTTGTTTTTTTTTTTGGACACCTACTATGGATCAGGTGCCATTCTGTTTTGGTGGGGTGGTGAGGGAGTGGACAAACCAGAAACAGATCTAGGACGTTAGTGACACATGTCGTGTCTGTTCCAGAAATAGCTGAGTGTGGGGTGCCTGGGTGGCTCAGTTGGTTAAGCCTCTGACTTTGGCTCAGGTCGCGATCTCATGGTTTGTGAGTTCAAGCCCCGCGTCGGGCTCTGTGCTGACAGCTGAGAGCCTGGAGCCTGCTTCGGATTCTGTGTCTCCCTCTCTTCCCCTCCTATGCTCGTGCTCTCTCTCTCTCTCTCTCTCTCTCTCGCTCTGTCTCTCTCAAAAATAAAGAAACATTAAAAAAAAAATAGCCGAGTGCATGAGAGAATGGTGGGAAATGGGGTGGGAGCAGATCACGTAGGATCTTCAGGGCACCATGAGGGCTTTGGCAGTCACCAGGAGTGAAATGGGAGCCACTAGGGCATCAGTGTGTCTAGATGAGGGCAGTGGGGGGTGGGGGGTAAGGGTGGATTAGGGACCCCCGTTGGGAGGCTATGCCACAGTAATCCAGCTGATGCAACAGTGCCAGAGTGGTGGCAGTGGAAACAGAAAAAAGGGAGGGATTGGAGTTGTATTGGGGGCATAGAATCAACCAGAAATAGGTGATGGGATGGATGTGGGGGACCAATAAGGACAAGGAAGAATTGAATTTGGACCAGAGAGGTAGCAGAGGAGAAGAGAAGAGGGTGGTTCTAGAGATGCTTTGAAAGCGCGTCTGTGTTCTGCTGATGGACGGATGTGGGATTTGAAAGAGAGGCGTCAGGGGTGACACCAAGTATTTTGGCCCTTGTTTTGGAAGAATGGAGTTGCCATTTGCTGATAGGGGGAAGCCTGTGGGAGGAGCATTTTTGGTGGGGGAAGATTAGGATCTCAGTTTTGGAGAAGTTGAATTTAAAGGTGCCTGTTGGACATCCCTGTGGAGTAGCCAAGAAGGCAGCCTCCGATGTGAAACAGAAACAGAGAACAGGTCACCTCACATGCCAGCTCTGATTTCTCTGATTGGTAATGATGCCCGCAAGTGCTGTGTTGAGATTTTGTGTGTTTTTTTTGTTTTTTGGGTTTAAAAAATTTTTTTTAACGTTTTTATTTATTTTTGAGACAGAGCATGAACCGGGGAGGGTCAGAGAAAGAGGGAGACACAGAATCCGAAGCAGGCTCCAGGCTCTGAGTTGTCAGCACAGAGCCCGACACAGGGCTTGAACTCACGGACCGTGAGATCATGACCTGAGCCGAAGTTGGACACTTAACTGACTGAGCCACCCAGGTGCCCCTCTTCTTTTTTTCAATGTTTATTTTTGAGAGAGAGAGAGACAGAGACAGAGCACAAGCAGGAGAGGGGCAGAGAGAGGGAAACAGAAGCAGGCTCCAGGCTGCTGTTAGCACAGAGCCCAACGTGAGGCTTGAACTCATGAAACATGAGATCATGACCTGAGCTGAAGTCATTTGCTTAAAGGACTGAGCCACCCACGTGCCCCTAAAATGTCTTAGTATGTTCTATAATGTGCATGATATATTAGAGTAGTAGGTATGGGCATTATTTATAAATTATTCTACGTAGGAAGGATATGCTCAGTTTTTACTGAGGAATGGACAAATACTTCTGAAGATTACCAATTTGAAATATTGTACATCAGGTGCTCAAAATTGTGACCTGAAATACTGTATGTACCCTGAAGTGTCTCCTGAATCCTTTAAGGAAAAACAAAATTATGTTCAGTTTGGTGGGGCACCTGGGTGGCTCAGTTGGTTAAGTGTCAGACTCTTGGCTTCAGCTCGGGTCGCGATCTCGTGGGTCGTGAGATTGCTCTGACAGTGTGGAGCCTACTTGGGATTCTCTCTCTCTCTCTCTCTCTCTCTCTCTCTCTCTCTCTCTCTGCTTCTCTCCTGCTTGCACTCTCCCTCAAAATAAAAAAGTAAACATTAAAAAAAAAAAGTGTCAGAGACTGTTCTAGAGTAAAAGAGATCGAAAAGTTAGGGTAACCTGTGCACCTGAGTGGCTCAGTCGGTTAAGCGTCTGACTTCAGCTCAGGTCATGATCTTATGGTTTGTGAGTTCGGGCTCCGCATCAGGCTGTCTGCTGTCAGCACAGGGCCTGCCTCTCTGTCCCTTTCTCTCTCTGCCCCTCCCCTGCTTGTGCTCTCTGTCTCAAAGAAAAAAAAAAAAAAAAAAAGATTTAGGGTAACAATGCGAACATGATCCTTCATGGGATCTTGGGTTGAGAAGGAAAAACGCTACAAAAGAATATTAGTAAGAACAACTGGGGAACTTTGTATATAGATTGTTTATGGTATTGTGTTAGTGTAAATGGTATTTACACTATGGTATTGTTTATGGTATTGTGTTAGTATATACAAATTTAGTGTAAACTTTGTATATAGATTGTTTATGGTATAGTGTTAGTGTGGTCATGTGGAAGACTGTTGCGTTCTTAGGAGATCCAGGCTGAAATATTTAGGGATGAGGAGTCATGATGTTTGTAATTAGGTCTCAAATTTTATTTTATTTTATTTTATTTTATTTTATTTTATTTTATTTTATTTATTTTTTTGTTATTTATTTATTTTTAAATGCTTATTTATTTTTGGGAGAGAGAGAGAGAGAGAGAGAGAGAGAGACAGAATCCCAAGCAGGCTTCAGGCTAGGAGCTGTCAGTGAACCTGACACAGGTCTTGAATTCAGGAGTGTGGGATCATGACACCTGAGCCAAAGTCAGACGCTTAACCGACTGAACCACCAGGTGCCCTTATCTTATTTTTTTATTTTTTCCCCTCCCTGGCCCCTGAGACCGTGTTTAGTATACTAGATTGTTTCATTGACTGGAACACTGTCTTCTTCACCCTTTCTGAGGCAAAGAAATTGCCAGATCTTCACCACTGCTATAGAAATCCCTGGCATGTTTTATTTTCTAGCTGCCTCCACGTGCGTTGTATTACATTTATTATCATAAATAGTCCATATGGGTAAAGAAGTTTGTGCCTTTGGGGCACCTGGGTGGCTCAGTCGGTTAAGCGGCCGACTTCGGCTCAGGTCATGATCTCACCATCCGTGAGTTCGAGCCCCGTGTCGGGCTCTGTGCTGACCGCTCGGAGCCTGGAGCCTGTTTCGGATTCTGTGTCTCCCTCTCTCTGACCCTCCCTCATTCATGCTCTGTCTCTCTCTGTCTCAAAAATAAATAAACGTTAAAAAAAAATTAAAAAAAAAAAAAAAAGAAGTTTGTGTCTTTAAGTGCCACAGTCCCAATTAACTTTTTTAATGGCTCACCATATGTCAGGCAGTGTTCTATGTGTTTTACACATAAGAGCCTGTTTTCAGCCTCACAGCTGCTCTGTAGGGGAGGTGCTACTATTATCCTCATTTTCAGAAAAGGAAACTGAGGCACGGATAGGTGGTATAGAGGGAGTGCCGAGCAGCGTGGCCCCAGGCCGGGCCCTGCAGTATTTACCACCCGCTCCTGGCCATACACTTCACATCACGAGCTGGGTCATAGACGTTTGCTACAGCTTCCATACCGGGAAGGAGGAGGGCTTCTGCCGCTCAGACTTTTGCTTTTCTCTGAGGGGTTCTGGGTGCATGTCCATAGCGGAAAGGGTGCTCCTGGAGAGAGGCCAAAACAACGACAACAGAAACTACTGCTTTTGAGGGCTCGCTGTGTGCCAGGCAGTGTGAGATGTTTCGTCCTCAGAATCTCACCATGCCATAAGAGCATTATCCTCATCAGACAAAAGAGGAAACAGAAAAAGAGCGGTTCCAGTAACTCCCTCAGAGTCATGAGGCTTTGAACTCCAGCAGCCTGACTCCAGAGCCTTCCCCTCCCCCAAGCCTGCCTTGCCTCTACCTGTCCTCTGAATGGGTCTGAAGGTAACCGAGCCCCAGCCTGGAGACCAGAGACAGGCCGGGTTGGTGGGGGGTGGGGGGGAGCTGGGCCTCACCCATCACTTTGTTCACCCCCTCAGTTCCCAGATGGGGACATTTCAGTGACAAAGGGGAGGAGGAGTGGGAGAAGAAGAGGAGGAAGAGAGCATTGTAATGCTTCCTTCTTGGGGCTTTTCATCTGGCCTGTGACATTCCATTCCCACCCCTCCTCTAACTGGCGTTTCATTGAGTAACTTTTTCTGATTGAGTGCACCTGGGCAGAAACTCCTCCCATATTGGCCCTGGTCATTGCTATGTCGTGTTTTTTTTTTTTTTTTTCCTTACAAAAAACAAGGGGAGCCCCTATTCCTTTGAGGTAGAGGTGGTTGTTGAAGTGCCCAGGCAGATCAGCCAACATTCCAGGAACCGCTCTGATCTAGTGCTCACCTGCCCCTTTAGAGGACAGCCGGCTCGTCACTGACTGGCTCCTGGGCCCTGGAGGTTCAGGATGACTCAGCTCTGGGCATGGCAGTCCCGGCCAGGGGCGAGGCCGAGGTATCCCTCAAAATGCCCTGCTCGCCAGGAGCTCCCTTTCCCAGGGTACAAGTTCACACCCTTACCTTCCTGGACGGGCAGTCTCTGTGTGCCTCTTCCTCAGTAAATCAACAACTCGTAAATCAACACACCCTCTCGGACTAGCACGAGAGGCAGAAGAAGGAATCAGTGAAGAGCAGGGACTCTGCAGACTGCCTGGGTTGAATCCTGCTCCTGCCACTGACGTCCTGTGTGAACTTGGGCAAATTATTTAGCTGCCCTGAGTATTAGTTTCCTTTTATGTAAAATGGGGGGAAATAATCATATACTTCTCATAACGTTGATGGGGAACATTGAATACCTATTGGGTACCCAGGTATTGTCCCTGCAGGTATTGTACCCAGGTACCCAGGACACAGTGAGCTCTCCATAAAGGACTGATATTATTATTTTAATGTTTATTTATTTTTGAGAGACAGAGTGTGAGTGGGAGAGGGGCAGAGAGAGAGGGAGACTCAGAATCCGAAGCCGGCTCCAGGCTCTGAGCTGTCAGCCCAGAGCCGGACCTGGGGCTCGAACTCACGAACTGTGAGATCATGACCTGAGCCAAAGTCAGACACTTAACTGACTGAGCCACCCAGGTGCCCCAAAGACTGATATTATTGCTGGTGGTCACAGCCCAGTGCTGGGTCTCGTAGAAGAGACACACATAAAGGACACAGTCCCCTCCTTAAGAAGAGGCAGCATACAGTTAAAAAGTGTATGGTTTGGGGGGAGCTAAGCGGACCTTCAGTACGTTATTTAATTCCATTGGTACGTCAGTTTTCCCATCCCCAAAACAATTCTTAGAGGGTGAGATGGTGGATGATAAACACCCTGCTCGGTGCCTGCCACATTGTTGGCTCTCAATACATATGGATTCTCTTTCCCTTTCTGGGAGCTACACTCTGGAGAGGGACAGAGAGCAGATCCAGAACCAGCCAGCCAAATGTTTAGTTTTAGGGCATGTACAGTTGGATCCACAGAAGCTTGGAGGCCAGAGGATTGGTTCCTGTAGTTGGATTGTTCTAGGAAGGTTTCTTGGGAGAGGGTGGACCCTAGTTGGGGCTGAAAGGATGACTAAATAAATGGAGCAGAGAGCATAAATGGGCTGACCAGTGGTAGAAGGGGGATTGAAGAGATAAGGAGGGCAGTGAGAGGTCCGGTCGTGTTTGTAGAGGTCTGCATAGAAGAAGATTGTTTCCTTTCTCATATTGTCTAACTGGAATTTTCTGTGCTAACTTACATACCTCTCGCTGTAGTTGAAGACAAGTTCTCTTAGAAGGACCATGGTTATTTCAGACTAAATGAGCTTTTGGTGTTTTTCTTAAGCACTTTTGTGCTTGATATTGGGGTAAAGACCAGGTGAATTTCCTTAGATAAAAGGTGAAGGAATTCTGAGGGCCAATTCCCAGTCAAGTTTTTTGACCCTGAATGTCCCAAATAAGGCATACTGTGAAGTGCAAGGACCAGGCCAAGGGGTGCTTAGAGCAGAGAAGTGAGTGATAAAGAAAGAACTGATTGTTAAATCAGTGTCATGGACATTTGGGTGATAATTTGGGAAAAGTAAGGCAACAGCCCCACTTAATAAGATATCATGAATAAATGTAGGTAACAATTTACACATTATAAAAAACCTGGAGCACCTGGGTGGCTCAGTGGGTTAAGTGTGCGACTCTTGATTTCACCTCAGGTCATGATCTCAGTGGTTCCTGAGGTTGAGTCCCGTGTTGGGCTGTGTGTTGCAGGCTCTGTGCTGACAGCTTGGAGTCGGCTTGGGATTCTCCCCCCTCCCCTGCTCCTCCCCTGCTTGCAGGCTTGTGCACCTGCGGGGTCTCTCTCTCTCAAATAAAACAAACAAACAAAAAAAACCAACAACCCAACTTTATAGTATGTACTCTTGGAAATGCAGATTTTGGGGGCCTCATTACAGACTTGAAGAATGAAAAGCCCTGAGGCCAGGCCCAGAAAACTGCATTTTCAACAAGTTCCCTGGGTGATAAAAAAAAAAAAAAAAAAATTCACCTATAAATATTTCCTATGCTTTCTTGTAATGCTTCTATAATATTAAGATGGGCAAAGCATGATTCAAAGGCATAAGTCATTATAGAAAATATCAATAGATAAGGCTATATAAAATAAAAACCTATTTGTACAACAAAGAAACAGAAAAAAGAAATCTACCATGAACCAAAAATAAAAGGCAAATGATGAACCAAAAAAAATTTTGCAAAATATATGATAAAGAAAAAATATGAAAAGGGGTGTCCTTTCAATGTAACGAGCACTTATAAATCAATAAAAACAATTCCTATAAAAGAATGGGCAAAGGATATAAATAGGTAATTTACATAAGAAATGTAAATGTCTAATAATAGTCAATATTCTTACTGATATTCCGCTTTTTATCTTTCCAGTTTTTCTCCATAAAGAACATGTGGCATATGTATGTGTATGTGTGTGTGTGTGTGTGTGTGTGTGTGTGTGTATAATATATATAATGAAAGATCATTCAGCCATAAAAAAAAATCCTGCCATTTACAACAACATTGACAGACCTTGAGGGCATTACATTAAATGAAATAAGACAGACAAAGAAAGATAAGTACTATATGACCTCATTTTTTTTTTTTATATGATCTCATTTGTATGTGGAATCTAAGAAAACCAAATTCAGACACAGAGAACAGATTGTTGGTTGTCAGAGGCAGGGAGTGGGGAGGTTTGGGGGGCTGAGGGAAGTGGCAAAAGGTGATCAAAAGGTCCAGACTTTTAATTATAAGGTAGATGAGTTCTGGAGATGTAATGCACAACATGGTGACTATAGTTAACAATATTGTGTATTTGCAAGTTGCTAAGAGAGCAGATCTTAAAAGTTCTCATCGGAAGGAAAAAATGTAACTATGTGAGGAGACAGATGTTAACTAAATTTATTGTGGTAGTCATTTTGCAACATTTACATATATCAAATCCCTAGGTTGTATACCTTAAATTAATATAACTGATATATATGTCGATTGTATCTCAATAAAACTGGAAAAAATTTTAAGATAAAAAATAATGGTGATTTGCTGTCTTATCAAAGGTACAGTTTTCTTATCTCAATAGTCCTACTCAGTAATTCTAAAAGTAAAGAAACACCTTCCTTCAGGACAGATCTAGTTTCTGGTTCTGTACTTATTTCAAAAGCTATAAGTTTTTAGTTCTCCTGCACCCTAAAAGCTTCTTACACTTCAACATCTTTGTTCCTTCCATAACTTCATACCTAATCTTTTTAATTTTAAATGTATTGTTCTCTTTAATGAAAGAGTGCATTGCAATGAATAAGTAGCTGAAGAAACTGCATGTTTGTGTTTTTGAAGACAGGAGTAAAGGACTTACAAGATCACACAAGGCACATGGCACAGATACATGTTGATACAACAAGGGTTCTTGAATTAAAATTATATGTAATTGTTAATATGCCATTTTCATCTCTCCAGCTGGTAGTGTTCGTTTTTTCTTCAAGTTTTCTAATGTTTGTTCATTAGATTGGCTCAGCCTTTTAGCAGGAAAATTTGGTAATAAGAACTGTATCAAAAGCCTTGGAATGTTTCATAACCTTACATTGAGAAATTCCACTTCTAGAAATTAATTCACTTCTAGAAACAATCATGAGTATGCACAAAGATACTACCACAAAAGCATTTTACTGTATTGTTTTTAATAGGGAAGAACTAGAAACACGTTAGATTTCCAATAATTCAGCTTTGGTAAAATGCATTATGATACATTCACCAGTGGCATACTACGTAGCCATTAAAAATGTATACACTATTTAGGGGCTCCTGGGTGGCTCAGTCATTGAGTGCCCTATTCTTGATTTTGGCCCAGGTCATGATCACAGGGTTGTGGGATTGAGCCTTGAGAAGGGCTCCACACTGAGCCTGGAGCCTGTTTGAGATTCTCTCTCTCTCTGTCTGTCTGTCTGTCTCTCTCTCTCTCTCTCTGCCTCTCTCCCCCGCTTGCATGCTCCCTTTCTCTCTAAAATAAATAAAATTTTTAAAAATTAAGAAAAAATACATAGACTATTTAATGACATGGAAAAGTCCTAACAGTATTCTTTTTAGTGGGGTGAAAAGCCAGCTTACAAAACAGCTTACAATGATCTTATTCCTAAAAATATGTGTTCATTCACAGAACAATTGTAGAAAAAATAAACATTGACATTTTAAGGGGTTCTCTCTGGAGAAATTGTAGGTAGCTGTTATTTCCTTTTTTGTGTGTCTTATCCATATTGTCAAAGTTTTCTAGAATGTAAATGAACATTTCCATGATATGAAAATGACGGTAAAACGTATTCTATAAAACGGAACAACTCACTGAGAGAATGTTTAGCGTAGAACTTGCTGTAACAGTGTCCTGTCTCTTAACAAGTCACTTCTGTGGCTCCTTCCTCGGGAGGGCCCCAGGAGAGGCAGGGATCGCCAAGGCCTCCTCCCATTTGAAGCCTTACTAGAGGCCTGTGGTCTGCCTCTTGGTCATGTAGAATCCAGCTTTGGGGAAACTGCAAAGTAACCCAAAGTTTGGGAAGTAGGTTTATAGAGTCTGAGCTAGAAACTCCTTCTCAGAGGATCTAGTTTCTCCGCCCACGTTTTCCTCAAACAGAAACTAAGGCCTACTTCGGGGCTTGTCCAAGGCCACACAGCCAACTGAATGACAAGGTGAGGCCTTGAATCCTTGGCCTTTCCGCCCGGTTGTATTTGTGTAATACGCAGATTTAGACCGGCCCTTCTCATACTTTAATGTGCACGGGGATCACCAGGGATCTTGTTGAAATGCAGATTTTGATCCGGCTGGTCTCGGTGGGCCACTTCTAACCAGCTCTCGGGGAGTGCCGTTTTTTGTTGGTCTGGGGAATCGCAGTTTAAGTAGCAGTGGTGTAGAGCACAGATTCTGGAGCCAGACTTCAGCTTCCAGGTCCTGGCTCTGCCACAGGCTAACTATGATTGTTACCCGCGCTGTGCTTCAGTTTCCTCATCTGCGAAATCAGTTTAACACCTGAGAGTTTTCGGGAGGAGTTAATAAGTTGCTACACGTTAAGTGCTTAGGTCGTTGTGCACTACGAAGTGCCCAGTCGATTATCATTCATATTGCCCAGAGCAATCAGCGGGTGCAGTAGGGTTTGTCGAATGAATGAATAACCTTTGGAAAAAAGTTCTTTCCCGGGAGGCTAGCGTCTGAGAAGCAAAAGGGGAGGGCTCGTCGGAGGGGAAGAGGCCCACCTCCAAGGAGCTTCTCTCCAGCGGGTGGTCAGAAGGGCCGGGAGCGCCCGGAAGCCGGCCGGCCCGCGCCCCGCGGACCAATGCGGCCGCCCGGGGGGAGGGGGCGGCCAGCCAGCCCTTTCCGTCTGGGGCTCCGGCGGCCCCGCCCCTTGCGCGTTGAGACGCTCGCATTCCACGGTTGCTACATCGTCGCGAGGGGCGGGGCGCCTGTCAGGGAAGCGGCGCGCGCGCCGGCGCGGGCGGGCTGGGGCTCGGCCGTGCAGTGCCAGCGCCAGCACCAGACCCGCGCCCCGCGCAGTCCCGACCGCCGCCTGCGTTCTGGCTCGCGAGCCCCAGCTCCCGCCCGCCCGTGCGCTGCCCGAGTATGGAGCTGCTGTGCTGCGAGGGCACCCGGCACGCGCCCCGGGCCGGGCCGGACCCGCGACTGCTGGGGGACCAGCGTGTCCTGCAGAGCTTGCTCCGCCTGGAGGAGCGCTACGTGCCCCGCGCCTCCTACTTCCAGTGTGTGCAGAGGGAGATCAAGCCGCACATGCGGAAGATGCTGGCGTACTGGATGCTGGAGGTATCTCCCGGAAGGGTCTCCCCTCCCCCGCCGCCCGGGTCCGGACATCTCCGGGCCGCCCTGTGGGGACATCCTGGTCCCAACAACAATCAGCAAGATGCTTCGGTGGCTCAGATCCCCGGGGCCTGGTCTCTCACTCGGGCACCCCAGCCAGCCGACTGCCTCCGTGGTGTCCCTTTCCCTTCCCCAGCCCTAACTCTGACTGCCGGTCGTTTGGCACCCTCCCTAACCCTTCCTTCGGGCCAGGAAAGCGGGACCGGGGCCACCCTCTCCCCTCCGGCTTCTCTCAGCGTCTCCTGCTTCCCTCCCCCGCTCGGATTGCTCGGGAGAGCGCGCCTGGAAAACCCTGGGCTCGGCCGCCCCCGCCCCAGAGCCGGTTCCTGTGTCTGTCGCGGGGTTCTGGCGGGGAAGACGGTGGGGGTGGCGCGCGCGCTGTTCCGGCAGTCAGGGAAATGAAAAGTGCGGGAGGCAGCGGCTGGAGTCTCCTCCCTTCCCTTTGGGTGTG
Source organism: Panthera uncia (assembly GCF_023721935.1). Taxonomy (NCBI): domain Eukaryota; kingdom Metazoa; phylum Chordata; class Mammalia; order Carnivora; family Felidae; genus Panthera; species Panthera uncia. The sequence goes on from NW_026057580.1 coordinate 1,064,085, forward strand.
TGCAGTGGGTGGTGGTAATGGGGGTAAGGTCCCAGTTCTCTGCCCACCGTAGCTACCTCTTCCGTCCCCCAACCCCCTTCTTGCTATGGGGGAGGGCAGTCTCAGTTTGGAATCCTTGAGGAAGGGAGCCTCTGGCGTACCCCCACCCCCCAGGGGAGGGGGAAGGAGGCAGGCTACGCGGAGGAAGTGGGGGGCGTCACCTTAGGGAAGGCGCATCCTGCGTATTAGTCCTTGTCTCAGAAGGTTACCCCCCCCCATTTTTTTGCCCCTCATCCACTTCCCTTCAACGCCCCCCCCCTTTAGTGCTGCTGCGTTCCCCATGCCCCTGCCCTAGAAGTGACTGTGCGCCCTCCCCCAGGTTTGTGAGGAGCAGCGCTGTGAGGAGGAAGTCTTCCCCCTGGCCATGAACTACCTGGATCGCTACCTGTCCTGCGTCCCCACCCGAAAGGCGCAGTTGCAGCTCCTGGGTGCGGTCTGCATGCTGCTGGCCTCCAAGCTGCGCGAGACTACTCCCCTGACCATCGAAAAACTGTGCATCTACACCGACCACTCTGTCTCTCCCCGCCAGCTGCGGGTGCGTGCATAACTCTCCCCACCCCCCTACATACTGTCACCACACTTACCAGGAAAAGGAAGGCCAAGACCTCAGAAACTTTCTGCCCTTGGGGAGGGTAGCAGAAGCGATTTTATTTTATTTATTTATTTTTTTTTTGGACAAAAGATACGGCAGTGTGGGGGGACAGTCAGACGGTCAGGGTAGCTAACCCCGGCCTCCAAGCTTGAGCTGCCAGCATGAATTGAATCCCCTTCTCCTGACCTCCAGGGGGTGCCATTCCTTCCTGGTCTTTCCCCCAGATAGCAGCAAGTCAAACTGCATGTCTATACTCACTAGTACTTTGCCTCTGGGTTTACACAGCCACCATGAGTTATTTATTGGCAGCAAAAGGACATGCCTGCACACCCCCACTGGAGTGGGGGAGTGGAATGTGCTTCATGTGGGGGAGGGGGCTGCCTTGGTTGAGTCTTTATCCCAGTGTGGACTTTGTGATTGAAAAGCCTCCTAGAACCAATTAAAGTCAGGCCCCGATTGCTCTCAGGAAGGGCCAAGGAGTTGTCATCCTACCTTCTTTCCTTCCTTTTCTATCCCAGAAGAGCTAGCTCCTTCCAGGTCCTCATTCTGAGGAACTCGAGCAGCTGCTTCAGGCCTGGTGGGATCCACCTCTCCCTTTCCCCCTTAGCCAAAGGCCAGAGCTGAGGGATAGCCCGGGAGCTGAACTGCAGCTGCTTCCGATGTGATAATGATGCCCCCTCCCCCGGCCCACCCACTCTGACCGAGGTTTTTCATAACCCTGTGGGGAGCTGCTGTCACTCCTGTGGTTTGGGAAGTGGCTCCCTGGGCCCCTTGCTGGGAACTTGGGCTGGGCTCTTCCCGAGGCAGGGCAAGGGAGTCAAGGCTCTCTTTCCCCCACTGAGCCTGGAGAGGAGGTGGGGAAGCCGCTTGGATCTGGAAGAGGTTATTCAGGGCAGGCGGATCATCTCCTGGGGGGCCTGGGGGAGAGGATGGGTGAGCTGGCACCTTCCTCCACCTTGCTCCGCGGCGGCCAAGTCTTCTTCTGACCCTGAGAGGAGTCTCTGGGCCCCATCTCCTGGGGAGGAGGGCAGTATGCAGGCTGCTGTGATTGGCTGGCCGGGAAGCCAGGGTACTGGGGCCCCCGACTGCTGCTTGTCGAGGAACAGGATTCCTCTTCCTGCCAAGTAGCTCTCAGAGATGGGAGTAGGAGGCCAGAGTTGGGAATCCGGGAGGCCCCACGGCTCTTTGTGATGAATCTGGTAGTTTTTGGCAAGTCTGAAGGTGGAGCTGGCTTCCAGGGCCAGCGAGCAAGATGTTTCTGGAGGGGTTTGGGCTGGAAGGTAGAAGGGTACTTCCTTTTTGTGAAAAGACTGGCATGGTGTGTGTGCCTTTGTGTGAGGGTAGTCTTTCAGAACAGGCCACAAGGACTCTTCATCTTTTCCCTGTGCCTGAGCCGGGGGTGGAGTGTGCAGATGTCGTCTTACAAGGACAGAGTTGGAAGGGACTGCACAGAACTCCAGTCAGTCCAAACCCTTGTTGCAGCAGAGGGCGGTCGAGGCCCAGAGAAGGAGGGAAAGGTCCCCGTCCTGCCTCAGCACTGCACTGAAGCGGCTGAGGAGGGTCTGGGTCTCCAGGCTAGCCCAGGTGGCCTTAAAGCCTACAGATGTGATACGAGCTGCCAGCCACCACCACTAATCGCTCCCAGGGGTGTGTTCCCCACCAGGCGAGGGCTGAGATTCTCAGGAGTTGCCCAGATACAGGGTAGGGTGGCTGCCTTCCCTCACATGGGACCCCCTCCCCACAGGGAGACCCCCATTGCAAGTCACCTTCCAGATCTTTCCTTGGAGGGTAGGTGTTTTCTGGTCACTTCTGGGTTAGGAGCTAGAGAACTGGGGCAAGCATGAGTAGAATGCTGGCTTCTCGGCCCAACTTCTTTTGGCTCTGGGCCAGGCCCTTTTCTGTAGGGCCCTGTGAGAGGCTTGGGGCTGATTTAGGAGGATGACACCTAGGTGGGGGCCGGGAGAGGGACAGCTGTGACTGACGGCCTGGAAGAGGTTGGGTGGGGTTGCCATTTCTGCCTCAGTAAGGGGCCAAACCCGTGAGTTCCTTCCTGTGATAAAACAGTGAAGAAATCCTCATGTGTGCAACTCAGAAACGGGGCCATGACTAGGAACCTCAGATGAGTGGATTGGGTGGGGCGCCCAGCCTCCTCCAGGACGTAGCAGTAGTATGTAGCTGTGGGCAGGTGGAGATGCTATTTGGTCCCTCAAGGATCGCCTGGATCTGTCCTGCCTGGCTGAGCCTCTGCTTCGCTTCCTGAGACTTCAGTGACGCTAGCCACTGTGGTTCCAGGTAAAGCCACTGTGGTTCCAGGTGGCGTGGGGTGCTGTGTCTCAGGACTCACCCCCAGTGTCCCACCAACACTGTGGGATGTGGCTTAAGTTGGGCAACCTCTCCTTTGAGGAACCTCAGGGTTGGTTCAGTGGGTGTGTCACAGGAGGCATGGCCTCACGCTCATTTGAGTGTCTTCAAGAGGTGCAGACTTGGCTGGGATGCAGGACTGGAGAGGCTAGTGGTGATCTCCCCTTTCACAAATCCTTGGGATTACGGAGAGCCTTTCTGCTTCACCCCAGAGGAGGCTCAAGGTTGTGATGCCTGCCGCTGCAGTCTTTTCGTTCAACCTTAGCCGGAGAAGTACTCCGAGCCCTGCACGAAGTCAGGAGAAGGCCTGGCTTATTGGCCCCCGAAAGAGAACCAAACAGGATTGAAAGAGACAGTTCATATCAAACACGTAGTTCTGGCACCTTGTAAATGAGCAGTAGATGCTCAAAGCAAGTGCCCCCAATTCTTCCGCACCCTGAACTCCCTATTCCACAACGCCGGCCCTTAAACCCAGAAGCAGAACTGGGGCCCTCGCCTTCAAGTTTGATGGGCTTCCTTCCCTGTGACATTTCTGCTTTACTCCCTACCCTTCCCTTCTTCAGCCACTGACTCCACCCTCTTTCCCAAACACCAGGACTGGGAGGTGCTGGTCCTGGGGAAGCTCAAGTGGGACCTGGCTGCTGTGATTGCCCATGATTTCCTGGCCCTCATTCTGCACCGGCTCTCTCTGCCCCGTGACCGGCAGGCCTTGGTCAAAAAACATGCCCAGACCTTTTTGGCCCTTTGTGCTACAGGTAAGAGCCCTATATACATTTTTGCCAGGTGAGGGAAATACGAATACTTGGAAGGGTGGGAGGTAACTGAATTCTGCTTCATACTCCTCTCAAAATGTGTCAATATTATCTCTCTTCTGGAGGCTCAGAAGAGGCAGCAGAACATGATCAGAGCTGTATGGGATTTTTTTTTTCCTTTTTAGTGTTTATTTTTGAGAGAGACACAGTGTGAGTGGGGGAGGGGCAGAGAGGGGACACAGAATCTGAAGCAGGCTCCAGGCTCTGAGCTGTCACACAGGGCTCGAACTCGTGAACCAAGAGATCGTGACCTGAGCTGAAGTTGGACACTTAACCAACTGAGCCACCCAGGCGCTGCAGAGCTGTATGGGATTTTAGAGACCGCCAGTCTGTAAGTGGCTTGGAGAAGTGACTTGCTCAGGGTCTCACAGTCATTAAATTGGGAGCACAACCAAGGTCTCTTGACCCTAGTTTTGTTTCCACACCAGGGAGAGACTCCTTCACTCTCTGGTCCCTGGCACACTCACCGACCACCTTGGAGCAGACACACTTGTGCAAGTTTCCTGTTCATCCTGGTCCTCTCTAGGAGAGGCCCCTTCCTGCCTTTCTCCCTCGTTGCTCTTATAGTACTCACTGCTGGGGTTTCTGGTATGCCCTCAGCTCTATTCTCGGTGCCTGGCATTTTTGGAGCAATAGGAAGTCCGTGCTGGCCATGATCTTTAAAGCCTTTGCCTCATGGTTCCCTCTTCCTTTCCAAGATTACACCTTTGCCATGTACCCACCGTCCATGATCGCCACAGGCAGCATTGGGGCTGCAGTGCAAGGCCTGGGCGCGTGCTCCACGACTGGGGACGAGCTCACCGAGCTGCTGGCAGGGATCACAGGCACAGAGGTGGTGAGTGCAGGGGCGCCGGCTGTGGCCGGTCAGCACTTCCTCAAGCAGTGCTATTCCCTGAGCCTCCAGCAGAGGGAGGAATGCATCCCTAGCCTGGTCTCCACTCCTGGTTTCAGGTGCCCCACCCCTGGGGCTTCTGTGGCCTTCTGTCTTGGTCTGGAGAAGGGTGGCTTGGGTGGGTTGAAGGGCACTGTTCCTGGGTGCCCTTTTCCTGCCAGATGATGTGCAAGAGTGGGGGTGGGGGTGCCGTCAGATTATTGGGCTGCTCTCACACTCCCTTGCCACATCCTCTTGCCAGTTTCTTAGAACTGAAGGCTGATTCCTGGGGCTGGGTTGTGGCCTAACCTCCCAACTTCCCTGTGTGCTGGAAGGTGTCCCTCACCTGCTTCTGCTGCCAGATGCTGTGGGGGTGGGAAGCAGACCCTTCATTCCAAAGGGGACCTTCTGCCCTCCACCCAGCAGTCACTCTTCGCTGTTCCCCCATGTTTGCAGGACTGCCTGCGGGCCTGTCAGGAGCAGATTGAAGCTGCGCTCAGGGAGAGCCTCAGAGAAGCCGCCCAGACCTCGCCCAGCCCGGCACCCAAAGCCCCCAGGGGCTCCAGTAGCCAGGGGCCCAGCCAGACCAGCACTCCCACAGATGTCACAGCCATTCACCTGTAGCCCCGGAGAGGCCCCCTCCAGTGGCCACTGGCAGCAGAGGAAGGGACACCGCCACCCCCCCTCCCTGCCTGCAGGAACGAGCCACGCCATGCCACGCCATGCCACATCGGAAGCCTGAGGGGGCCCCCTCCTGTTCGCCCCTCCCCAAGCTGAAGGGGGCAGGCCCTACCTATCCCTGCAGTGTGCACTAAGGGGCCTGGCCAGCCGTGTTTGGGTGGCCCGCCAGGCTCCTCCTTTTCCCTGCGTCTGACCGGCTCCGCTCTTTCCCTGATCCTAGCTGGCGGTGGGCCAGGCTGGTCGGAAATGAAATTGAAGTAGGTAAAATACATGCACCAGCGTTCCTTTTTGAGGCCCCCTTATTTCTGGGGCTCTCGTGTTCTCAAATGCCAAAATGCCCCCAGTGCCTTGTAAAGGTGTTGCACCTTCCAGAGTTAATGTATTTGGATTGGGGTCTTTCTGAAGAGATCTCAGAGATGCTGATAGACATGTGTGAGGGGAAACAGTCTGGACAGCTCCTCCTGACACGCTTTGGAGGCCCCAATATAATCCGTGCGCGCAGCTGCTCCTAGAGGGAGGGACCAGGCCTCTGTCCGAGGGGCGGGCAAGAACCAACCAATCCCTCCTTGCTTTGCTTTCCGCTCAGCTTCTCCTGTGTGATTGAGGGGGGTTAGGGTGAAGGAAGAAGTTGTTTTAATTTATTAACTGCTTTGAGGACAACTGAAAGAGGGTGTGGTGGGGCCCATCGACCCCACACGCGGTGGTAACCCTGGTGGTTGCTGCATCCCTCCCCTCTGCTACTGGCTGGAGGATCTTTGTGGCCAAGGAGCTGCTACAGCCTGGGGTAGGGCCATGCCCTCCTCTCCCTCTGGCCCTCTGCCCCTCTCTGGGGGTGGGGGATGGAGTAGGGATAAACTGGAGGTGACTGAGCCCCTGTCTGGAGAGGGAGGCAAGCCCTGTTGACACAGGTCTTTCCTACGGCCACAAGGTCCAGGCTGGTGGCCCAGGACCATCATGCTACCTTAATAAAGATTCTGGAATAAGCCTGGCTTTGGCTTCTTGGATTGGATGGTGCTATGGGGAAAAGCCGTTTCTGGGCTGCATGAGGGAAGCAGGGCAGAAGTCAAGGGTCATCATGCAGAGATCACCACAAGCCATTTCTGTAAGGGGCCAGGAAGTAAATATTTCAGGCTTTGTGGGTCATTTGGTTTCTGCCCCAGATATAGTCAGCTCTGCTTTACAATGGGATGTATGCATTCCTAAAATTCACTGCACCATGCAAAATTGCACAATAAAAACCACAGGGCTCACGGGAAACCGGGCTTGAGGCACAATACTCAAAAAAACTTAATGAGTGACACATTTCTTAAAGGAAATAAAGTGGGTAACCCAGTTTTCAGTTTAAAAGGTTAAGAAACCTGTACTAGGACACAGCCCTTTTGTCTTTGGAAAAGACCTGAAGTATGTGGAAGCAGAGGTCAGAAGGCTGTGGAAGGTGAGCGAAGCCACCAGGTGTGGGTGTGGCTCTCCATGCAAGGTGAGCAGAGGCTGCTCTGGGTACTTGTCGGAGGCACGTGCAGGTGGTGTCGCCTGGCTGGTCTCCGCTGGGCAGTTCCCACCTAGTGTTTCTTAGAGAAAACTGCATATAAACGGGAAATTTGTGATCAACTTCTTCCCAAATGCATTAACTGGGTTGGAACGAATTCACGTTTTCAAAAGCAAATAAGCAGCGTTCTAGCAAGACCGTACGGCTGACTCTTAGGTAACGTGGGCTTTAACCCTGCAGGTCCTCTTCTGCACAGATTTTTTTTTCCAGGAGACATATAAACGTATGGTATTCATACAGTGTGAATTGTGCTCTAAATGTATTTTGTGATTTTCTCAGGTGTACTTGACAGAATACTATATATGTGACATAACCTACAAAACATGTTAATCCACTGTTGATGTTACCAATAAGGCTTCCAGTCAACAGTAGGCTACTGGTAGTTAAGTTTGGGGAGTCAAAAATTACACGCAGATTTTTGGCTATGTGGGGGGTTGGTGCCCGTAAGCCCTGCACTGTTCAAGGGTCAACTGTGCTCAGTTCTGCTGCTGGAGCATGAAAGCAACCATAAAAATCAAGTGGCTAGGCACGGCTGCGTCCCAACACAACTTTACTTATGGACACTGAAATGTGAATTTCATAGAATTTTCATCTCTCACAAAATACTATTAATTTTTTCCTAACCATTTAAAAAATGTAAAAATCATTCTTACCTCATGGGCAATAAGAAAATGGGCATATGACTCTAGTCTGCCAATCCCTGGTCTAAAACTTTAAATTAGCCAAGAAATTTAGAAAAACTGTCTGGTGGGGACTCTGGATCTACTCCTTCCGGGGCCTGATTTTCTTGCCTCTGTAGCCTCAGTTTCCTCTAGGGACTTTCTCCTGCAGCAATCCACCCACAGCACAGGACCATCTTTTGAACAACCTCCAAAGTAGCCTCTGCCTCAAGTTGAAGGCAGAGGATGCCTCAAGGGGCTAATAGGGTGGGTAGGGCGTGGAGACAAACTTGTAGAATAAGGAGATGGGGGTATCCTCTGTAAACTGGCAAGAATGCACTCCTCGACAGGAACAGAGAAGAACTTCCCTCCAGCTAAAGAGGGAAAGCACAAAGATCTCCATCGATCACATCAAAACACAAAAGTTCAATAAATACCTGCCTTTGGTTTTTATCCCTATCCCAGTGACTTGACACAAGAGCCTGAGAAAAAGAACCTATTCCAAGCCCCAGTCAGGGAGTGGGGATGCTGGCATGTGGCATCTCAAGTTACGTCTCACAACCGAACAGGGACGAAGGCCTAGGATGGAAGAAGGGCCCAGCCAGACCCTTAATCCTCCCTGTCAGGCACAGGGAGCCACAGATGCCTGGGACCTCTCTCCCTGCCCTGATCTGAGACTTCAGCTGTAAAATCTCAGTGTCCCCAGCAGGGATCCTGGTGTCCCTCCCACCCCCATGCCCCTCAGACCAGGGCGAGTAACCTTCCTCACTCCATGGTGACAGGAACATCTTCCACGTCTCGGGGCACTGCACTCTGAAGTTCACGCCTGATCTCAGGGGACAGCTGTGGATGGGGCTGCAGCCGGAGCAGTTCCAAGAGGGCCTCCTTCTGATCTGTGGCCAGGTCTGCCTTGTAGCGTTGGACCAAAGTCAGGAGGCACTGGTGCCAGAGCACGGGCAGTTCGCGCCTCTCTGTCCGGAAGCCCAGGAAGTGGAAGACCAGGGCGTCCAGCACCCGGTAGGGCAGCGCGTACTTCTTATCCAGCAGCAGCCGAAGGAAGATGCTGTTGGCACCGCTGTATTCCATCTCGGCAATTTTCAGCATGGCTGCACTGGTGAGGAAGGGTCAGTGGTGGGAGAGGTGCTGGAGGCAAGGTCCACCCTCTCCCCTGCCTCTTCCCCTCCCCTCCTCTGCTGGCCCCTGCACCGTGCCTATTCCTAAGGGGGCCATCTCAGGCCTCCTTCTCACCTACCCCAGCTTCTACTCCTCGGCCTCAGTCACCAGCTGTATACACATTCACCCCAAATCCCTACCTCTGGTTCAGCCTGCTCATCTCAGTACCTGGCTAGAATATATTCAAGCACCTGAAGATCTCCACCCCTAACATCCTTTCTTCTCATGTTCCCTATTCGTTCATTCAGCTATTTACTGTGCCAGGTGGGGATCCTGTTTCGGGGGAACTTACATTCTGTTGGGGTAGTAACACACCCAACAGCTTAAACAACCCACAGATCCAGGGCTGCTCCTAGTTCCTTCCTCACTCTGTCCATCCCCTCCAGCCCCAGTCCTGGGATTCTCCTATCTGGATCCCTCCTGACTCATAGTCCTCTTCCCCGCTCCCCCCAACACTACCTGGAGTGCAACACAGGGATGGAGCATTTGGTGATGATGCTACCCACGATGATGGCTTCCCGGAGGGTACAGGTGCCAGACTCACACAGTGGGATCAGGATCCCTGGGGAGGGTCAGAGGGGAAGGCACTTTGAGCCCAGGGTGAGAGGAGAGAGCCACAGCAGGAAGCACCCCCCACCCACCCAAGACAGTCATCTCCTGTCAGGCTTGTTGCTTTCACCTGCAGGCGCTCTAGCCCCTCCCTCTCTCAGCGGCCTCCCCAGTTCCCACCTTTAAACCAGGCTCCGGGCTTGAACAGGGCCTTCTTGAGCGCCATGTAGAGGTGGAAGTTGAGTCGTTTGTATTCAGCGATGTCATCTCGTACCCGGGGGAGCAGGACAAGATTGTAGAAGCGCTGGGCCATGCGTTCCTTGAGGTTAGAGGCAAAAATCCTATTTTGGGGAAGATATGGGGGAGACTCCAGCTCACATGATAGCCCAGAGCTGGCATTTTAAATACACTGTGGACGGTGAACACTGGACATTCGAGGGGTGTGCGGAAGCGACCTGTGTGCCTGCTACACCCGCCACGTTAGGAAGGGAACGGGACGGGCTACGAGGGGTACCTAAACAGAGTGAACGCTCTGTCCTGGGGGAGCCACAGCTCTCCTCTGTTCACTTTCCCTCCCCGACATGGGTTCGTTCTCTCCACCCTGGTGTCGCAGGGGACCCCAGCATGCCCAGGGAGCCACAGGCTTTGGAGGCCACTCTGACACCCCAGGAGCTGTGCTCCAGTAGTTATAAGCCTTTCTTCTGGAAACTCATCACAGGAGAGTCTCAACAGGGTCCGGGCCCCAAAACATGGAAACGGGAAAAGCTGGGAAAACAGTGACCTACAGAAGCACAAGACAGAGCTCTGGGGCAAAGCTCAAATGTAACGGCCAAGGCAGAGAAAGCCTGTCTCCCCACAGCCAGCATTTACCTACAGACCCCAGGCCACCCGAACCCCCATCTACTCCACCTCGTGGCTTGGTACATGGCTGCTGCTGTCCAGGCCTCGGGCTCTGTAACGTAGAGGATCTGCTCCCAGTTGGAGAGGGCGGGGATGATCTTGAAGGCCTTGGGCAGCTTCCCACTGCGGTACTTAGATAACACCTGCAGAGGCGAGCGCAAATCATCACCGTCAATGACACGTGCGCCGTGTGCCAGGTCCCCGTCTGGGTGCTTTTCACAGATTAGCTCAATCCTCACAACAATTCTGAAGGGTATGTCATCAGCACCCTCATTTTCCAGATGGGGAAACCAAGACCACAGTTAAGTAATCTCCCCCAAGGCCACCAAGTCCCTGAGTGGCAGAGCAGAAATCTGAACCTACGCACTTGGGCTCTTAACCTGCTCTTGGCCACCATGCCTCATTTGTACAAGACGTGGGCACCCAAACCCTTAGTGCGAGCCCACGGCCCCTGGGAGGGTATTTCATCGTGGCTCTCCACTCGGCTCTTACCTCCCGGACCCCTCTGTAGACCTCCAGAACCCGGGGGTCCAACTGCGGCATAGGAAAGCCTGACACCTCTGACATGACCGTCTCAACTTCCGTCTGCTTCTCGGTCAGCTTCTCCATGATGATGTCAGCCAGGGTGCGCCTAGGAGTAAGGAAGGTGCGGGAGGGAAGCAGGGAGGGTTGTGGCCAGTCCAGGAAGCTCTACACTCCCCCCACAGTCCCTTGTGAGCTCCAGTACATCTGTGATCCCGCTGGGATGTGCGGCCCCAGTCTCCCTGGGTCTTACTGCCCACCACAGAATCCCTGCAGGGTGCAGAGGACCCAAAGGTCAATCGACCTGGGACAAAGCTGACGGTTGTGTGGAGGTGAAGAACCAGGACTCTGTAATCAGTCTGCCTGGGTTCAAATTCTGGCTCTTCCTCTCCCTACATGACCCTGGGCATGCTCCTTGGTCTCTCTATGCCTCAGTTTCCTCGTCTGTGAACCAGGGATAATAACAGTACCTCCTCATAAAGTTACCGTAAGGATTACATGAGTTAACGCATGTCCAGTATTTGGAACTGTTGGCACACAGCAAGTATGTAGTAAGCGTTGCCTGTTTCAAACACGTTCACCACTCGCCGATAATATGTTGAGGACTCTCCAATTACAAAATTCTAGTCTGACCTCTCTAGAGACACATCTCAGTTTTTTACCAAGATTTCAAGTAGCTGGAGCCATTAAGGGGGTGGCTGTGACACAAACATCCCCTCAATTTAATTTATTAAAACTTATGGAGATATTTCTAAGAGTATGATGTTTCTCTCAGGTTCCTTCCACAGAGTGCATCGAACATAACTCTATCACGAGAATTCAGAATTACTGTCACAGTGTGCTTTGGTAAAATAATGCTAAGGTATTTTTAAAATGGCTCCTGTTTTTTCAACACCAGGCGCTGAAGCAGGACTTTCCAGATGTTATTCCATGTAGTCAGTGCAACATCTGATCCAAGTGTCATTACCGTCATCATTCAGACACAGGAACTGATACCCAGACAGGTCAATAACTCAATCAAGCTCTCAGAGCTCTCAAGTGGGGAGAGTCAAACCCTGGTCTTTCAGGTTCTAAAGTTCAGGTACTTTTATACAATACTGAGCCCCAAACTAAATGGGCCTCTGCTGAGTTCACGTGGCTCTGGATCTGCTTTCGGAAGGTGCCAACCATCAATTCTCAAGACTGTCGGGAACCCCTGTTTCTGGTAGCATTACTCTTTTATTTACTGCAAGCTATGAAATCATCCTACCCATCATATCAGAGTGATGTGTTACGGGGGCGTCTCAGCGACTGTCAGTTAAGCGTCCGACTCTGGATTCTCAAATAAGCGACCACGGAACTTAATCATTCAGCTTCCCTGTCTTTCCTCGGTATTACCAGCAATGAGAGATACATCAGCCCCGAAAAAGCCCAAGAACCAAGAACAGTGTCATGTTAAGTGTCACAGGGTCGGAATGAACTAGTTGACGGCCTTTATCCTTTAGACTCCCCTCCCCTGGATCAAAATCGAGGGGCCTAAGAGTTTGATCACAGGAGCTTAAATGCCTACATGTTGTGGAGCCGCCATTTAGTATACACGACAACAAACTGTGCTTCTAACAGGAGGTGATTGTGCCCATCAGGAAACATGTGGCAACGTCTGGAGACATTTTTTGGTTGTCGTGATGGGGGAAAGGTCACCAATGGTATCCAGTGAGTGGAAGTCAGGCATGCTGCTAAACATTCTACATTGCCCAGGACGGCCTCCACAAAAAAAGAATTATCCAGCTCCAAATGCCAATAGTGAGGAGGCTGAGAAACCCTGGATGAAATGAAGCTGAGAGTACGAAAGAGATCTGGCCAAGGAAACTGAACATAGCAGTAAGACAACTGAGCATGCCAAGACCAAAGGCAAAGAGATGGGTCGCCCCACAGGCCTGAAAAAAGGCCCTGCAGCTGTTTCCCCAGGCAGTCTGGGCAGTTCTCCCACAGGCAGACAGACAGATGGGCAGGAGGTCTAGTTCATTCTCACTCAGATAGGTCCTTTGAAGATGGGCCAATTTTGCCAAGTTCGTTCCCCACAACTAGCTATGCTCGGACTCTTCCCAAATGTAGGGAATCAAAACTACCAGGACATGTGCTTCCCTGTGGAAAGCTGCCACCAGGACCTGACACCCCTAATCCCAGGCCACGCCAGCTCTACCTGGCAGGAGGGTTCTTGTTCATGAACATCTCAATGGCACGCTCATCCTCGGGGTCCACAACCACTTCTGCATGATGGCCTGCCCCTGTCATTGTGGCAGCCTTCTCCAGGGTGGGCCACTCCTCGTCCTCGTCATCTGATCCATCCCGCGGGACCCCTGGACCTAGAAGAGGAGATGAAATGGATAAGCAAGGCAAGCAGCGGCTGAGGGATGTAGAGGTCAATTCAACTTTACCCATGATGTGCATGCAGGCCTCACATGTGCTTGCAGCAGATACAGATGGGTGCAGTGGAAGTGATGAAGTGCCCGCTAGCTTCCTGTTCCCAAGGGCTTACAGTCTTTTCTTTTTTTTAATTTTTTAAAAAATGTTTTTATTTATTTTTGAGACAGAGCATGAGCAGGGGAGGGGCAGAGAGAGAGGAGACACAGAATCCAAAGCTGGCTCCAGGCTCTGAGCTGTCAGCACAGAGCCTGATTCGGGGCTTGAACTCACGGACTGTGAGATCATGACCTGAGCTGAAGGCTGACGCTTAACCGACTGAGCCACCCAGGTGCCCCCAAGGGCTTACAGTCTTGAGGAAAAAAATGTACAAACGTGAACCAAGGAGATAGCGATGCCAACGAGTAACTGCTGACACGCTACACAGTCAGTTATATAGCAGGAACTATTCTAAAGACTGTACATAACTTTCCTAACACCAAGGGAGGTGCCCTCGTTCTACCCAGTTTCAGATGGGGACTTGGAAGTACAGGAAAAGGAAAGTTAAGTAACTTGCCTAAGGCAGGTAGTCCGGGTTTAGATTATGCATTCTTCACCCCTGTTCTACACACATTGTAGGGCTTCGTGACAGGCCAAAATGAGTGGTAGAGACAAAATATACCACAGGCACACAGAAGGGGGTGAGAGCAGAGGATGGTTAGGCTCTGGATAGGCAGTAAGGGAGATGGAAGAGTGTGGTCCAGACCTGGGTAACAACACTGGCAGGAAGGCTTGGTTACGAGAGTATCTGATAGGCAGTAGCAACAAATAAGATTAGATGGGTAAAGTAAAGCCAGACTGTGGAGGGCCTTGAGGCCAGGCAATGGAGTTCAGATTTCAGTGAAACAACCCATTTTTATAACTGATTCTTGGAAGACTCCAGCCGGCTGGCCATTTGGAAAGGGATGTTAATAGTCCACGCAGAAAAATAAAATGCTACACGTGACCAGCTCCTTAAGAACAGAGGCAGCGTGTGACAAAAGCCAAATGGGAAAGGGGGGGTGCACCAGACGTTTTGTTTCCCCATGCTGACAAATCTCAAATCTGGGCTTGTAGGTAGATTTCCCTTTACCCCAGATACTAACTCCAGCTGCCTCCTGTATGGCAGCTTGGGGTTGACCCACAGGCAATTCAAATCTCACCTGTCATCAACTGAACTCACTCCTTCCCTCCTAGGTCTACACTATAGGTCTACACTACTCACTGTGTTCCATGTCTAAGTAAAGAGCACTACCATCCACCCATTGCTAAGCCAGAACCTGGCAGGCCTGCCTCATCCCCTCCCTTCACCCCAAGACACAATTACCAAGTCCTATTTAATTCTACTTCACACACTATCTCTCAAATCCTTCACAGCTTTGCCTAAGCCTAGATCAGCATCATCTCTTGCCCGTGTTAGTTCAACAGTCCCCTAACTGGTCTCCATATTCTCCAATAGCCTCCCAGTGTTTAGGATAGCTTTAAATCCTGAACACAGCCTCCAAGTCTTTTGTAGATTTGGCTCCTACCTAACTTACTATCATTAACCCATTCACTCAGCAAACACTGGGCGCCTACTATATGTGAGGTACTGTTCTGAGTGTTGAAAAAAATCAGTGTAAAAGAGAAACTTACGGGGCTTATGTTTTAATCAGGGAGATAGATGATAATAAGTATCAAAAGAAGACAAGTGCTACGAAAAAAGACATAGGGCAGAGCAGAGAAGTTGGGAGTGTGGAAACAGGGGAGGGGGGTGTGTTTCCATTTTTAACGGAGTGGCTAGGGCAGCCTCTCTGAGAAGGCGAAGAATCAGGGGAATTAGCCTCCAGGGTTATGAAAACAGAAGGAATAACCAGGGCAAAAGCCCTAACTTACTATGTTTAAGGAACAATAAAGCCTGTATGGATGAAGAGGGCGAGGGGAAAGAAGAGGCCACACTGGCAACAAGGGCAGATCATGTAGGTCTCTGTAGTCCTCTAGCTGTTGAGTTAAGAGTAGACTGGAGGGGGTATGGGAGACTAATGAGGAAGCTACTACAATGATCCAGGGGAGAGATTACGGTGGCTCAAATAGGACTGTGTTCTGAGGTGATGAGAAGTGATCTAACTCTGGATATATTTTGAAGGGAGAGTCAACAGGATTTCCTAACAGATCAGATGTGGGGAAAGACAGGGGTTCGAGGTTTCTGCCTCGAGCAAATGGAAGGAAATCATGCTACTATCTGAGACGAGGAGGACAGTGGGAGGAGCCGGTTTGGAGAGAAGATCAGGATTTCTGTTTTGGACATACTGATTTGAGACGTCTATTAGACTTCAAATTGGAGATGCCAAATAGGCAGCTGAAATAGGAGAATCTGATTTTCACGGAAAAGATCAAGGCGAGAATACAAAGTTGGGAGCAGTCACCAAATAGAATATACTTAAACTGAGAAACCGACGACAGCAACAGAGAAGTGCTGTGAAGAGAAGAGGTCCAAAAACTGAACCTTGTGGCACATCAATAAGAGGCTGAGGACAAAAGAGGAGCCAGCAAAAGATGCTGAGAGGTGAGGAAGTAGTAAAACAGGAATGTGATGGCTTAGAAGCCAAGTAAAGATGCTGAAGCCAGGAGACCAGTGTTCAACTGTGTCAAACACTGCTCTCAGGACAGATGAAAGATGAGATCTGAGAAACAGATTAAACAACTGGGAGGACCACACTTCCACCCTAATAAAAAATACTGACCATCTTCTAATTAGTTTCTCTTCCTCTTTGGCTCCTAAACAATATTGTTCTTTCTGCTCAGAGCACTCACCACTCGGTTTTCGGGTCTCAGGCACGAAGGTCACGCAGTCTGGGAAGCCTGACCATCAAAAGTAATGCTACTGTTATAAGAGAAGCTATGTTTTCGTTGTCATGAAATGTATTATCCCAATAGTTGTCTCTCTGTTGGGCTAGACTGCAAGATCTTGAAGTCAGACACATGTCTTTCTTGTTTTCCTCTTTACCCAAACCATGTAAACTCCTAGCGCAGTGCAAAGCACAGGCTAGACATCCCACAAGTATTTATAGAACAAATAGATAAATGTTAGGAGTTCTTTGCGGCGTGAGCAATTACTTCCTGTTGGTCCAACTTCGGGGATGCCCAGAAGCGAATACTTAAAAACTACAAGTGGGCGTGGAGGGCTCTGACTACTCTAAATCTGCTCCAGGACTGGGGAAACCCTTTGCAAGAGTCATTACTTTTGCAAGGATGTAATGCGGACCCCTTATTTATTTTATTTTCTCATTCCAAACTCCTCCCTGCCGGATACCTTTCGGCCGTCTACCTCTCTTCCCCACAACCAACCACCCTATTCCTGGCACACACCCCCTGCCACTCACCCAGCCGCGTGGTGCGCTCCCGTGGTGCTGCGGGCTTGTCCCCAGTCCCATGCTCGGCCTCCAGCTCCTCCTGCTGCTGCCGCGCTTGTTGCAAAATCCGTCGGGTCAGCCTGGGCCCCACGTACTCTTCCTCTTCTCCGGTCCCGCGACCCCGCCGCTTTTCCCGGGACCCTGCTCGCACCGCGTCCCCAGCCAGGATCTGCTCAGCCAGGGGCGCATGTTTTTCCTGACCTGCGGCTCCGCGAGCCGCCTTGAACTTGGGCATTTTCCCGGAAAACTTTGCCGGAAAGGTTCACACGTGGAGCCAGAGGAAAAAGCCTAAAGTGCGCTTGCGCAACGAACTTCCAGCTCCCAAGAGCCCCCCCCACCGCCCACGGAGTTCACGGCGCCACCTAGCGTTCGGAGGCTAGGATGCCATCAGCGCCGCCACACCCCCTAAAAGAGCTCACGGGTCCTGGATCTGGACTTCCGAATGATCTCATTGCACTTAACGCTGGCTTCTCGAAGTGGTGGCAGTCCGAGCCATGACTTTCTACCTTCATGGATCTAGACCTTCTGTGCCCAGCAAAACGTGAACTTGGAGCTGGGAGCCATGACGTCACCGGAGGCGTCACCCAGGAGGTGCCTAGACCCGCCCCTGTTCCTCATGAGCGCGTCTACTGGGCGCTCTGTTTTTACGTCATTTCCGTTGCACTCCCTCGGCCGAAGCTTTCGTTGGGGGGGGGGTCTTCACTTAGTGTGGGTGGCTGGAGAACGCTGCGAATCAACTGTTTGTTCCTGCCAACCTTGCTGGTCCGATACCATGGGAGTGACTTGGTAGGACCCCAAGGGACTTTGTAGGGCGGCGTTTGGGGTCGGGAAAGGCCCTCGGAGCCTGGCGTGTACCCAGGAGGAGGAGCGGGACCAGGGTCTGCCGCCCCGCACGAGCTGAGCAAGATGTCTTCGGAATGTGTGGGTGAGGGAGACACTGTAAGGGCTGCGGTTTTTCCGGCCTTATTTGCTTG
Organism: Panthera uncia; assembly: GCF_023721935.1. NCBI lineage: Eukaryota > Metazoa > Chordata > Mammalia > Carnivora > Felidae > Panthera > Panthera uncia. The sequence goes on from NW_026057580.1 coordinate 1,081,577, forward strand.
AAGATGCTCCGGTGCTTCCTGGAAGGCGGCAAGTGAAAGGTTTTATCCCAGGAGCCCATCGGTGGTTGTGTACCTCCTTCCCTTTTTCTTCCTTCCCATGAGGCCATAGGGCTGCCCGGAGTGAAACTTAAGGGTCGGAAATAGGATGTCCGGACTAGGACTCAGTCTGCCGGCGAGGCTGGAGGGAGTGGGGGATAGGCCATGGGGAAACCATCTTTTTTTTTAGGTTTTCTCCTGCTGCTTCCTACAGCCGCCTAAAGCAGTTAAGACCAGCCCGTGTCTGGTTGTGGTGTGGCCGTTTTAAGCTAGTGGGTCTAGAGAAAAAGCTGCTGGCAGTTAGATTGGGGTTCAGGCGCGTCACCTCTTGGGGATCCGTCTCCCTCTGTGTTTAATTACACGGTCTAGTTTTTATGGACTTTTTATCTCTAACATGATATAATTCAGGGTGGCAGAGGAAGGTATGGGCCTACTGCTCTTGCAGGCCTTAGTTCCAAAATGCTAGATTTCAGGGATTGCTTTGTTTTGTTTTGAATATTTAGTATTAGCATCTTTCCAGTCAGAGAGAGCTGGAGGTTAGGATATCTGAAGTCAGTGGTTGGAAGCTTCTTGCATAAGAGCCTGGGGGAGACCACTCTTTCCTGCAGCTCAGGTTCTTGTCGGTTTGTCCATGACGTCACCTTTGTTGTTTACAGTGGACATCATGAACCTTTTACAAATCCTCTAGTGCAAGGGGGATGTGTGAGGAATGGAATGAAAAGTTTGTAGCATAGTGGCTTGGAACCCTGGGAGCCCCTGTTCTTTCAGTAGAAGACAGAAGGAATGGGCTGTCAGTCTGTTGGGACCCTTAATCAAGTTTTTCACACTCCTGGGACTTCTGACTCCCCCCATAATATCACTTTTACAATGTTTCATAATAAGGCATATCATCATCCTTACTTATGAGTGCTTTTTCTGATGGAGAGTAGTGACAATTTTTAGTTATAGGACTCCATTCTTATACCTTCATTTAGTTGATCATAAAGTAATGTAGTATCTTCCAAAATTCACTAACGTGGTTTTTATACAGTTAGGTACCACCTGTACTACTTATTAATGTTTTCTTTCGAATCCATTTCTTTTCCTTAAAAATATTTTAAAAGGCAATTACAACCCTAAGGAAGCGGTCTAGTATAGCACAGACATAGAGCCAGCTTGCCTGGCTTTGAATCTTGGCTACACTACATCAAGCTGTGTGGCCCTTCGCGAGTTACTCAACCCCTCTCCACTTCAGTTTACTCATTTGTAGCAAGGAGATAATTAACAGCTCATCTTATAGGGCTTTTGTGAGGATTCAGAGTTAATTCATCTAAAGGCCTTTGGGAATGGTCTGGCACATGGTTTGTGCCTAATGATTGTTACCTACTACTCTAAAGGGGGAGCCAGTTTTACTCACCATAGAAGGAAATCTTGAACATTTTTATTTCATTGTTTGGATTAAATTTGTGTACATACTGTTGCCTCTCATTCCTAAAGATTATAAACTTGAGGCTTACTTTCTCTTTGATCCTGGGGCTGTTGAAAAGAAGTTGCCAATGACAGAAATGTTCTATAACAGCATTGTCTAATACACTGGCTTCTAGTCACATGTGGCTTTTGAGCCTTAGAAATGTGGATCGTGCAGGTGGGGAGTTGAATTTTTAACATTTATTTATTATTGAGAGACAGAGACATAGAGCGTGAGCGGAGGAGGGGCAGAGAGAGAGAGAGAGAGACACAGAATCTGAAGTAGGCTCCCGTCTCTGACCTGTCAGCACAGAGCCCGATGCGGGGCTCGAACTCACAAACTGCAAGATCATGACCTGAGCTGAAGTTGGTCGCTTAACCAACTGAGCCACCCAGGTGCCCCAGGGAGTTGAATTTTTAATTTAACTTAGTTTATTAGTTTCAGTGTAAAAAGCCACGTGTGGCTTGTGGCTACTCTACTGGACAGCGCCCGTTCAAAGTGTTAGAGACTTGGTAAAAACATACCCCAAATTGAGGTTTTCCTGGTATAGTCAGAACTGAAGGAATTGCAAAGGATGTTCTTTTCTCATATGACTTAATGTTAGGGAATGCTCAGTCTGTGTGCCACCTAAAACCTCTTGAACGTTGGCACACATGTCACACTTGGGAAAGTGGTGTGATAGGACGTTCACTGCACTGGTGTGAGTGTCCTTAGACCTGTGCTGTAGTTCTTAGTGGAGCTCTCAGGGACTTGAGCCTCTCTCTCCTTGTCTTTAAAATGAGAAAGAAGATCAGGGTAGGTGGTCTCTTAAGGTAACTCCTGGCCCTGAAGAGCTGTGAGTCTGTGGGCAAATGAGTGGCTCAATGAGTGCACATGTGCTTCTGGATACTGATGATTGGGTCCTCTCCCTTCTAGTGTGTCCCAGATGCCTGTGGCTGAGGGCAAGAGTGTCCAGCAGACCGTGGAGCTCCTCACCCGGAAACTGGAGATGCTTGGGGCAGAGAAACAAGGAACATTTTGTGTGGATTGTGAGACCTACCACACAGCCGCCTCCACTCTTGGCAGCCAAGGTCAGTGAGATGCAACCTTGGCTTGGAGTTGATTGACATTCGGGTTCACTGAGTTCTTTATGCTCTTTTGCAAAGGGTGGTTATTCTCGAACATGTGGCAGACGGTGTTTCTGAATTCGTTAATTCTTCGTCCTTCATCTCTTATACGGGGCCCGTGTTTTGGTGTTTTTGCACTTCTCACTTTTAGAGCTGCGTTTCTCGGGGGGATTGGTCACTGGCTAACTGCCTCTGCATCTAATCACCTGGGTTACTTGTTAAAGGTGCAGAGTCCTGGCCCTGCTTACTGACTGGACTGGAGCTACAGGCCTCAGTTACATTTCAGCCAGCTCCCTTGAGGATCATTAAGCACCCTTTTAAGTTTGAGAAAGACTCCTTTTAGGCTCAGAAGTCTTTGTATATGATTCTTTCACAGCTTTAGAGTGTTTAGAACTTTCTACAGAAAGGCTTTCTGATTCCCACACCTAGCTAGTAGTCTTGGATACCTCATTGGCATAACCTTGACCAGTGAATCAACTTTTATTTTAAATATATTGAGAGGTGAGATGGACTGTGGATGATTGGTGGTGTAGGTAGAGAGACAAAGAGAATCTTTTTTTTTTTTTAAGTTTATTTATTTTGAGAGAGAGAGAGAGAGAGAAAATGCAAGTGGGGGAAGGGGCAGACAAAGAGGGAGAATCTCAAGCAGGTTCTGCGCTAACAGCCCTTTGTGGGGCTGGAACTCACGAAATCGTGAGATCATGACCTGAGCTGAAATCAAGAGTCAGATGCTTAACCACCTGAGTCACCCACTGCCCCAGAAGAATCTTTGAATGTGAGTTAGGGAACCTGGGTTCTCTTAGTCTTGGCTCTGCAGTTACTTGACTTAGGACAGTTCCAAAGCACAGTGATTAAGAGCCTAGATCATGGAACCAGAGAACTGAGTTCTGGTCACATACTAGCTGTAACTTAGGGAACTCCCACAACCTTTGACTGTTGCTGTGCTGGTCATTTGCCTATTTCTCCATGGATCCATTACCCTCACCTCCCCTTCAAACATTTGCTGGCCCCTTTTTAGTTACCTTTGGCCAGTTACTGCACTGGGGAAGGTTAGAGGACAGAAGAAAGGGAGAGCACAGTATCTCCTCCTCTCCCTCTGCTTTGGGCCGTGTCTCTGGATCTCTGGCTGTGGCAGTGTCTCTTCCTTGGTTTTAGCTCCTGCTGGGTGGCCCTCTTGTCTGGCTTTAATGACAGCACATCTTCTCTTTCTCCTTCCAGCCTTAAGGATAGTAGTACATCCCTGTGTTCCTAATATTTGGGCGGCCTCACCATTTGTTTTTTCAGTTTTTCCAACCCCTGTATTTTGTTCCCTGTATTAAATCCCTTCTAATGAAACTGTCTGCTATGGGCTCTGTTTCTGTACCTTCCCAGTACATTTCTGTCATTTGTACAGTGAAAATATCATAGTACTGATCTCCTAGTATTGTTGTGCTAATTAAATTAGTATGTGCAAAGCACTTAGAGCTGAGGTTGTAAATGTAATAAATATTTGATAAATCAGAGCTCTGTGGAGTTTCAGCATCAATAAGATCACAGTGTTACTATTAGTTTTGCCTTCAGTAGGAAGGATGTAGGAATTAAAAGAGAATTGTTGTGAAAGCATTTGGAAACCAAAACATTTGTGCATAGATATAAGATGGCATACTACGTCGATGACACTACCTGTTACGGGCTTTGTTTTCCTAATCTGACCTTTACTCTTCAAGGAGGTACAGTCTAGTTGGGGAGAGGACACATTCATGGCAGACAGCGGGGTAGAATGGAAGGAGCAGTAAACTTAAGGTCAGAAGGCCTGGATTGGAGGTCCAGTTCTGTTCCTTACTGGCTCTGTGCCTTTGGATCACAAGTTCTCATAGGGACCAGCATTAACATCACCCAGAGGGCTCAGTCACAACTGATTGCTGGGCCCCTCCAGGGTTTCCCACTCAGTAAGCGTGGGCTGGGACAGAGAATCTGCATTTCCATTAAGTTCCCAGTTGGTGGTGCTGCTGCTGCTGGTCCAGAACCCATTAGCTTCATTTTCCTTGTCTGTAACAGGGGGACAGTGACACTGGTTCTGCTTGCTTCACAAGTGTGTGCAGATACGGAAATACTCTGTTGAGATTCAAAACATGCTATTGTCAGGCACCTGCGAGGCTCAGTCAGTTGAGCATCCAACTCTTTTTTTTTTTTTTTTTTTTTTCTTAAACGTTTATTTATTTATTTTTGAGAGAGAGCGGGAGTACAAGGGAGGGGTAGAGAGAGAGGGAGACAGAATCCCAAGCAGGTTGTACACTGTCAGCACAGAGCCTGATGCAGGGCTGGAATCCACGAACCGTGAGATCATGACCTGAGCTAAAACCAAGAGTCGGATGCTTAACCAACTGAGCCACCCAGGTGTCCCGAGCGTCCAACTCTTGATTTCAGCCCAAGTCATGATCTCACAGTTCATGAGATGCAGTCCCTTGTTGGGCTCATCACTGACAGCCAGGAGCCTGCTTGGGGATTCTCTGTCTCCCTCTCTCTCTCTGTGCCTCCCCTGCTCTTGTGCACGCACTCTCTCAAAATAAGTAAACTTAAAAAAAATTATTATTGTTATAAACAACTGGCAGTGCCTTCATTAAAAAAACCTCAGTTGACTGTCAAAATATTTTCAAGACAGTAAGAACACTCTCAGACTTACATAGTTATGAATTAAGTACTTACAGTGAGTTTGCATAAGAACAGAATGACAGATCAGCTTTGGATGTCTTTTTTTTTTTTTTTTTTCTTTTTTGTCCTTTTGGAGGGTTGAAATGTTTTGCACTGGATTTAGCAGGAGGTGAAACGTATGAATTGGCAACAAGCAGTGAGGAGGGATGTGGGGGGAGGTTGGCGCAGGGCCTGAGTTCCGGAAGCGGCAGCAGAGTAGAGGCCTGTATAGCGGCCCCTCCACCCCATCTCCTCTTTTCCACTGTTAAACTCTCATCCTTGTCTAGAATATCTTTCCTTCTCAGTGTGGCTGAACTCTATCCTCTCTTCATAGGGTACGTAGTCCTCTTTTCTCCATGAACATGTTTCCTGCTGACTCTTGCCCACTTTGATTTCTTCCGGCTCTGTTCTTCCTTCCAAAAAGACTTCTGGTCTATTCCACATACGCACTTTGGTCTTTCCCCTGTTGCCAGTGAGAGTGTCAGCTTCCTGAGGCCAGCTTCTATGTTCTCTACTTAAATCTCTTAAACCTGCCTCTTAAACCCTAGCACGATGTTGGGGATAGTTAAGTACTTAATAAATATTTGAATAGGTAAGTCTTAAATACTTGGGATTGTCTTTGTCTATCCATTGACTCTTGTAGTATATAAGGGGGGAGTGGATCTTGCTTTCCGTTTCTTAGTTAACCAAATATATGTAGCTTTCCTTCCTTCTTGCAGAAAAATCTCTAGTGTAATCAATGAGAAATTTCATTTTTCAGAAATTGGAAGGGGTGACTGGGGCTCGAAACTAGACCTTCTGATTCCAGATCCTGAGTTCTTTCTGCGATTGTGCCGATTGCTTCCCAAGTCAGCTGATATCTTAAAGTACTCCAAGGGTTCATCAGTGCCTTCAGGGTAAAGTCCATACTTCCTGAGGCTTGGAAAACAAGACTTATCACAGCTTCACTCTGGCCTACCTTTCCAGCCTCAAGCTCAGATCCTCCCCTTTGCTGCTTCTGTGGGGCCATCTTTGTGTCTCAGGGAGGAGGCCAAGGGAGGAAGGGATGGACAGAAAAGAGAACATTTGCTTCATTTGGTATACTCAGGTGTTGTTAATTTTACTTCATTGTCCCTATTCTGCAAGAAACGATCATACAGAAGACTGTATGTGAAGTCTGTGTCGGTCATCGATCATCATCATTGATCATCATCATTAAATATCCATCTGTGAGCCCATCCCTCTTAAGAACTTAACTAAACTGTTAGCAGTTGCTATCAAAGTTTCCTTGTGCTCCTCACGTTTTCTGTGGGGTGAGGTTTTACCACATGCTGCCTTGCCTGCCGTTCGTCTCCTTTCCTCTCTGGAAAAGACTGTTAGTGAGGGGATTCCCCTCTGCCCCATCTCCTTCCAAGATCGCTGAGGTAATGGCACAATGCCATCTGGCCTTGTTCCACGCCTTTGACTCTGTCCTGGGGTTTGCAGATGAAGGTCTTGATGCCAATAGGATCTCTGTCCCTGCAGGTCAGGCTGGGAAGCTGATGTACGTGATGCACAACTCAGAGTACCCTTTGAGCTGCTTCGCCCTCTTTGAGAATGGCCCTTGCCTCATTGCTGACACCAACTTTGATGTGCTCATGGTGAAGCTCAAGGGCTTTTTCCAGAGTGCCAAGGCTAGCAAGATTGAGACCCGGGGTACCCGTTACCAGTACTGTGACTTCCTAGTGAAGGTGGGCACAGTTACCATGGGGCCCAGTGCCCGAGGCATCTCCGTAGAGGTAAGACTTTGGGGAAATAGCAGTATGTGTTAAAGGGCTCTGTAGATTTCCACATCCCTCTGAATGCAAACAGGTGTTTATATTTCTCCCTGATCCCTGTCTCCAGGGCATCTTTTAGCCTTTCTTTAATCATTCAGGCTGTGGCTCAGGGTGGGAATGGGAAGCTGGGGTCACAACAGGGAGAAAGCTTAGGAAGGCTGTCTTGCTGGAGAAGGGAAGGGATAGTCAAGGGAGACCAGTGAATTGTGATGTGGAGGGACTGGTCACCCATCACAAGGACTGGAGCAGACCAGGACAAGTTTTGGTGCAGGTAACTTTTGAGAGGTGGGCCCTAAATCGTGTGCCTGTACACCTCTCCACAGTACCCTGCAAGATAAGTCTGGAAGGCTGTGTAGCATTGATGAGCCTTTCCTTTTGACATGCTGTCAACTTTCATGATGAAAAGAGGTATGTGTGTGTGGTGACTTCATCTCTGGGTTATATATTGAAGATGACAAAGAGGGAGTGTGGCAGTAGCTGGCTTTGGGACCAGTGAAATTTCTCAATCTGTTGTGCCCAGCACTGTGTGAGATAAAAAAAAAAAAATAGGTAAGCTACAGGGCTTGCTTTTTGAAAATGTGTAATTTAGTAAGCTAGCGAAGCTGAAACACACAAACTTTTTATTATTGTTATCATTTATATTTGAGAGAGAGAGAGAGAGAGAGTGTGTGTGCGCGCGCGTGCGCGCGCGCGCTTGAGTGGGGGAGGGGCAGAGAGAGATGGAAACACAGAATCTGAAGCAGGCTCCAGACTCTGAGCTGTCAGCAAGCCCCACAAGGGGCTTGAACTCACAAACTGTGAGATCACGACCTGAGCTGAAGTCAGACACTTAAACGACTGAGCCAGTCAGGCGCCCCCACACAAACTGTTTTTGAAGTTAGTCTTTAAGAAATGCCATAAAAAAGGCCCAGATTGCTCTGGGAATTCAGGCCAATGAAAGCATTGACTTTGGGGATTGGGATGCTTTCTGCAAGAGTAACATGTAAAGAGGGACTTAAAAATGTAGAGATGTGGGGATAGATAAGGCCCACAAGGCATTCCAGGTAGAGTAAAGGGCCTTAGCAGGAATTACTACTTTGATACTCCAGGGACCTCTGGGGTCAAGATTTCCTGACCCCTTTCAGCTTGTGATACGCCTTGGATTTGCTGAGATCCACTGGGAACCCACTGTTCGCTTCTCCTTTATGTTTCCAACTTTGTGGTACAAATACATCCCAGTTATTTCTTTCCTCGTTTCCACTTATGTTACTAATTATTTTTTCTGCCATCTGTCTGGTGAAAAATTAGGAGAAAGGAATGAGAAAGTCTAAGATGTATAATCTTTGGCCCCTGCCACATTGTTTGGGAAATTACTTCTTAGGGTCAGGTGGGGTCTATCTTGGGAGTCATGTTTGGTCTTGAAAATATTTCAAATATGGGTATCTACTTTGCACACTATGGATACACACACACACACACACACACACACACACACACACACAATCACACTCAGACATATAAACATTTTCCTGAGCTCTCCTGGGATCTTCATGCAACATACCAGAACATACAGTTCTGAGATCACCAGAAGGGGCCTGGGTCTTATGGGTTGGGCCGTGGGTTGGTAACTCCCAAGATGAGAATGTCTGAGATGCCTAAAGGGAATGATGCTGGGTGTGTCGAATCCCTAGTGTTTGGGTTGACTATTTCCTATGGATCAACACTGTGTTAGAAGGTGTTTGTCTTTTGCTGGGGTTTGGGGAACATGGGAGCAGGGTGCAAGAGGTGCAAGAGAAGCAGGAGACCTTGTCCTTGCCCTCACTTAACTTTGTTCTCTGTTCTTTTGGTCTCCAGGTAGAGTATGGCCCTTGTGTGGTAGCTAGTGACTGCTGGAACCTGCTGCTCGAGTTTCTACAGAGTTTTCTAGGCAGCCACACACCAGGGGCTCCTGCAGTGTTTGGGAACAGACACGATGCCGTCTACGGCCCGGCAGACACCATGGCCCAGTACATGGAACTCTTCAACAAGATCCGCAAGCAGCAGCAGGTGCCCGTGGCTGGCATTCGCTAGTGGCTGGCAGCTACCCAGCTGAGCTCTGCCACCAGGGGACTACACAGGAGGAGCAGGTGCCGCCCCCCAGAAACCCAGGGCAGACATGGAAGCTTCCCTCCCTCTTCCCAGCTGTGACTTTTGTTCTGGGGATTTGGACTCCCCTCCCCTGACCCTCACACACAGCCCCCCAGCAGCTGCTTCACCCCACGCCTTACTGGACTTGGCCTGTTCTCAAGAATGGTAATTATGAAGAGTGGAGAAGTGTGGAGCTTTCCTGCTTTAGGGGAAAAGGTAGGACAGGGCTGTCCCTGCCTAGTGTTGGTGGGGAAAGCAGTCTGTATCTCCAGCTGTTGAGGATTTGGCCGGGGCCCGCAGTGGACAGGCTGGGCCGGGCTGTAATAAAGGCCTCTTCCTCTACTCCAGGGATGCGGTTGGGCCTCTCTTGGAGAAGGAGTAGAAGGCATAACTTAGTGTGATGGCTATCATTTTCTGACCTGCTTGCTGAAGTGAATTGTGAGTTGACTTTTCTAGGGTGTTGCCTGAGTCCTTGGGAATCTCCCTCTGACATCTTTCCATTCTGTTGTGAATTAGATTAAGCCACAGGCTAAGCTGCTATAACAAAGAGACCAAAAGTACAGTGGCTTTTAGCAAAAGTTTATTTTTTGCTCTTCAAATAGTACAGATGTAATCAGATGGTCCAAGACAGATTTAGCTGTACAAGGTCACCAGAACCTCAGCTTCCTTCTGTCTTGTTGTTCAGCCAGTCCTGGGTGTTGACCTTGCCCTCAGGGTCAAAGCAGACTCCTCAGCTCTGTGTCTACTATACACCAGGGAAAGAGAGAACAAAGCAGTTTCTTTTTAAAGGCTATGACCTGGAGTCTCTCAAATCAGTGTGGCCACACTCTGCTGAAAGGGACGCTGGGACACAAGCCCATTATTTGGGTGGCCATGTGTCCAGTTAAAACTCAGGAGCTTCTGTGACTAAAAGATGAAGGAGAAAATGGATGTGGGGGCCCAGTCAGGGCCCTCTGCTATGTGAAGCTCAATGGATATGCCCAGGAGTGGCTTTGGTTGCTATTTTGGAGAGCACCCCGTGTAACTAAGCCATTTGTTTACGAATTGCATTGGGATAGGGCTGATGCCAGAGTCGCTTTCGTGTTTAGCTGGCTTAGTCACCCTGGGCAGTCAATTCTGCGCCCCTCACCTAAGGGTTCACAGTTTCCTGAGCTCTTTGTCCTCATCTCATTTGAGCCTCCAAGCTTCTCCTTTGACTTACATTACCTGCTTACCCGACTCCTACCACAGAAATGTTCAGTTGGGCCAACATTGATATATCCAGTCAGGGACGGCCTTAGGACACATGTTACTGTACATACTACAGAGTTGTCCCCAAGGATTCTGCCCCTCATTGAAGGTACCAGAGAGCCATTATTTCAGATCTGAAGCCTCTACAATAAGAATTAGGTAGTGGTCGTGTTTCCCTTTTAGCTTTGGCTGGCAGGAAGCTCAGTTTAACTTTGAAACTGCAGGACCTGCCATCTGCATTTTTTGTTCTCCTCCTCTGGCTTTTTTGTTTGTTTCTTTGGTTTTTGCTTCTTTAAATTGAGGTATGTTTTAGATGTCATTTACACACAATAAAATGCATAGATCTTCTGTTTTTGGCCTTCTGATTTATATTTGCTCTTGTCCAGCTTTATCTTTGTATTTTTCTGTAGGCTATCTCAAATATTTTTTGAGATAGCATTTTGAATATAATGTATTTTTTTTTTTTTAACTTTTTTTAACATTTATTTTTGAGAGACAGAGACAGAGAACAAGCAGGGGAGGGGCAGAGAGAGAGGGAGACACAGAATCTGAAACAGGCTCCAGGCTCTGGGCTGTCCCCATGAACTGTGAGATCATGACCTGAGCTGAAGTCAGATGCTCACTTTATAAATGAGAACTTAAATGCAGCCAGTAAATGGAGATGCGATATTTTGGGGTTTAAATCTGATGTTTTTCTTTCTATACCAGCCTGTCTTCCTAAATCTCCTTCCTTTGCTTCCAGATGCTTTGCCGCTCTCCCCATCTGTAGCCACCCCCAAAAGAACATAAACTGGGAAATTTCTGGGACCCTGCTAACATGTCACCTGGGTGGGTACCTTTGCCAGAGCCATGTAGGAATCTGCTAACCTCAGCTGTCAGAGCTATGCAGGGCAGCTGTAGGGCTCCTTTGGTTTTCCTTTACCATGAAATGGGGAGGTGGTGGCTCCCAAAGAGGTCACGCTGAGATGAGGCTGGAGTTGGGACCAGACTTCTGACTTGGGACTCCTGGCTACCACGATATGTCAAAGTGGGGCACCTGGGTGTCTATGGTGCCATGTCATTCCTCCAGTGTATATTGGACAAAAGCAGAACTAGCACTTTATTCCCTGGGATGAGGTTTAATTTTAAAGAAAGAGTCCCTTTACAGGAACCATTAAGTTCTTCCACAAGTGATGCCTGCACATGGCAAGATGTATGACAGCAGAAGGCAAAAAAAGCAGAAGGGATTTCGGGAAGCCCGTATTCCACTTGTGTCTAATCCATCTCTTGTATTCGTTAGTGGTTCCTGCTCTGGCTGTGTTTTCCGCCGGGCTCCTGTGCTGTTGTGATTCTCTGTTCCCCTGTTCCCAGGCTGCCTCCCGCTTGCTTGCTTCAGATCTTGAGTACCAAGTGGTCATCTTTCCTCCACCATCTATTGGTGTCCCTGCTCCACTGAAGGAATACCTAGAGACTGACCACTCCTCTCCTCCGCCAGGTCTGTCCCAACCCGGTGTGTCCAGTATTCATTCTGAGGCTCCAGGAGGAGGTAGTGAAATTCTCTCCAAATCCTGGATGGTAAGGGGAGCAGTTAGAAAGTCCCACCTAAGCATGCCCTCAGGTGTCCAGAGTTGAGACTCTGAGAACTTAGGAAGGGCAACAGGCTGAACATTTTCAAGATCTGGAGCTAGGCAGGACTGATCTATGGCCTCACTGTCTCCCAGGTGCACACCTGGAATTCCCAATATTGCCTTTCCCCTGCCACAGCATCCCTCTCTATACCTGCTGCTGTCTGGTCTCCATTGGCTGCAGGCCCCAATCACAAGTGCCATGTGGCATGGCTGAAACCAGTTGCGTTACAAGTGTGGTCCTCTCCTCGGGGTTGGTGTCCTTGGACTTTGAGCAGTCTCTTCTTGAGGGTGGACTCTTCCCCCAAGGTAGAGTTTCTGCCATTGTGTAGAACATCCCAAAATCAGTCTGTGGGGTTACAAAGGACCCTTTAGCTCACCTAGTTTGACCATCGTTCAGGACTCAGAACTTTACATTATCCCCCCAGAGTTCATGCAACCTTGACTTGGCCTCATCTAGGGAAATCCCTTCCCTGTGTATTTATTTCATCTGTTTTCTCAGTGACTCTGAGACAGAAATGGAACAAAACAGAACATACCTGTCCATTCCCTCCTGGATTGTGGAGACTCTATTGTGCTTAATGAAGGAGTTTATTATTAGTGCTGGAGTATGAGCAAATGATAACTCTGAAGTAGCAGTACTAACTTCCAACAGCCTAACCCCCCCAAGGGCAGTCCTGAGAGGCCTGAGATGCCTTGAAATCAGACACGGTTTTGTGTATATATATATATGTGTAGTTTTGGGGGACTAGGATTTATAGGGTTTGTTAGAGTATCTCAAAGATCTGTGGTCCAAAAAAGGATCTCTAGAAGAACAGCTTTTGAAAGGAAACATGAAGGCCAAGGTAAAGCAGATGGGAAATATGTCCTGCTGGCTTATTATGTGCAAGATCTTCCCCTGCCACTCGGACCTCTCCTCTGAGGTCTCATCCGGAGGTTTCCCTCCTTCATTTCATAGACCTTCAGGCCTTTCGGTCAGTCTGGGAAGCAGGACTGTGCCTATTCTTACCTTTCCTATTGGTTCCCCATTCTCCTTTTGTTTCTATGTACACATGCACACAACCTTTTAGAAGTGGGTGGGGGTGAATATGTATGAAGAATCTTTATAGCTTTCTCTGTGGCCCCAGGAGTTACTCTTCCATTATAACACACTCTGTGGGATCTGAAAATTATTCTGTTGTAATGGAATTTTGGCATAATGAGTATATTTTCATTGTTCAGAATGATGTGATTGATGAGGCAGAGAAATAGTTCCTCGCCTCTGTGATGAAATTAGCAAGTAAAAAAAAGTTCTTGGAACTCTTAGGGCAAAGATTCCTAACTCTCTTGCATTCTCTGTTTTATTTTCCATCACATTCCTGCCCCATCAGATGGCATAGACCTGTTTTTTAAGGTTAATATGAATTCTGCTGAAATTTCTTTGGGGGCTTTAAAAAAGAGAATTTAGGGAGCACATTTATATATCCTAGACTGTCCCAAGGCAGAATTCAATATTAGAAATCTTTTGTTGTGTAGGAAAAGCAAAGCTAGGGATGTGGAGGTGACGGGTATTCCGAGGCAACTACTAAAGGAGAGAGAGTACCACTTTAGGGCACAATTGGCCCGGTGCTGGCCATAGGACTGTCCTGAACTTACCAGGCAACTCCAAGTCAACTTGGCCTTTCTGGGTCTTATCAGTAAAGTGGGAAATAATGATGCCTACATTCCATGTTTCATAGGCTTGTTGAGGGGCTCAAGGGAGAATAGATGTCAAAAGCTTTGTCGGCAAGGAGATGCCCTTTCTGCACTGGCGTCTTTGTAATGGTGCTGAAGGTACTGGTGTTTGGTTAGGATGGTTAAGATGGGATGTTATGGGGGTGCCTGGCTAACTCAGTAGCAAGAGCATGTGACTCTTGATCTCGAGTTGTGAGTTCAAACCCCACATTGGGTGTAGAGATTACTTAAAAATAAAATCTTAAAAAAAAAAAAGATGGGACATTATGAGGTCATACTGCTTGGTGGCAGGTAAAATTCTCCCCCAGTGGAAAGAATGCTATTATAATAGAGAATGAGCAGTGAGGGAGGGTCCCAAGAAGGTATACATAGTACAGGTATATTGTTTGTAGCCAGATCAGCGAGCACAGTTGTGTGGCCCATCTCTGGAGCATGGAACTCTGTTTTTAAAATTTATTCACAGTGATAAGATTTTACTTGTTCTTCTGCAACCTGAAGGAAAAGAGTCTCTGTTTAGGAAAAAAAAAATGTTGAGGTACAGTTGTCTATATACTTACTCTTTGTGGAACACATCCATCCCTGTTTCCCCTCCGCTCCCAGGTCTTAGTTGTTCCTGTCTCTGAACTGTTTTTGTGTCGTACCATGTGTGTTGTGATCACATTTCATTACCAGTTGTGTCTTTAAAGGAGGCTCAGTGCTCCTGATTCTATTTTGCATTCCTCATTAATGAACCACTGAAGCACTTAACTCTGAAGCTACGCTAAAACCTTGTTGGCTCTGCTGCCGAGCCTTCTCATATTTGAATATCTAAAATAGCCTTCTTATTTCTGCTTCCATCTAACATACAATTCTCAAACTTTTTAGTCTCAGGACTCCTTGACACTTTTAAAAGTTCCAAAGAGCTTTAGTTTATGTCTATCTATTGATAGTTGCCTTATTAGAACTTATAACGGGGGGCGCCTGGGTGGCTCAGTCCGTTAAGCATCCAACTCTTGATTTCAGCTCAGGTCATGAGTTCTCAATGGTTCATGAGATTGAGCCCCGCGTCGGGCTATGACTTCCAAAGTGAAATGAGTATTATTTTTTTCAGTGAATGAGTGGCAGCGAAGAGTACTTTGATAGCATAATTGAGTGCTACTGACTTGAAATGTGCTCATTTTTGCCCATTGTTACTTTTGTATCATCAGTGCAAATACCATAATGGTGACAAAGGCAAATAATGTCTTATTATGAAAACAAGTTTGGTAGGGACCCTGTGGAAGAGTCTCAGGGCTCCACAGGCCACACTTTGAGAACCACTGATCCAATACATGCTCAGGGCATTGAGAATCTTTAAGCCCTAGACTATGCTATTTTGAGAACACCCTTTCCTTTGGAAGTCTTAAGTGGCTCCAAAACCTTTCACTCAAAAGCACCTATTACCCATTAGGCACTTGGTTAAGGAATTAACATTAGATAAGATACAATCTAATCTCCAATAATTGGAGGGGGTTGCAGAGTAAGGGGAGAAAAATTGATAATTGAGTTACAATGTAAGGTAAGAATTTTAAAAAGAAATTAAAGACAACAAAGGGAATGCTAAATTTTAGATCTTACTTTTTGAGCTCTTGAACCACATGGCAGATCTTCACCAAATCAAATCAATCAAGGTCCTTTCCTTCCATCATCAAACCTCTTTAAAATGTCCAGGGTAATTACCTTTGAACACGTTTTTACACTTAAGCACGCTTGGCTGCAGACATTGTGGTTTCATGCTTACACATGCACTCGCTGTTTCTCCCTTCTTATGTTGGTCTTTAGCTTTTGTGCTTCTCTACTTCATATTGGCAAGTGTGCAGCCTTGAACCAGTGTAGCTGATAACCCATGTTTCTTTTCCTTGTCCTTCTATTTACATGTAAGACTTTACCTGCTTTAGCCTTGTGTTGGGTGATGTAACCGTGTTGGTGTGTTGTTTGTAATTTGTGTGTGTGTGGGGGGGGTAACGTCAGAACAATGCAGCCTCTAGAGGAAGCCTTTTTAGAGGCAGAAAAGCCTAGTAGAAATCGTCGCTGTTGTTTTCTTGTTGTCTCCGTCCCGACAGTCTGCTAAATTTAAGGCTTTGGCTGTGAACCTCTTCCTTGGGGGATTTCCATAAAACAGCTGGGTCCCGCCTGGGTCATCAGTGGCAAAAGTCAGACACGTGCTCACTCGTCTGGGAGCCAATAGTAACTTTTGCAAACGCTGCCTCAGGAAACCCCCAAGTTCGGAGGCTGCTTCTTTCGGAACGGCACAGTATGTCTTTTAACATAACAAAACAAAAAAGGAGACCAAATAGTGAGAAAGGTTTCCCCCCTTGGCAGTGGGGACAGATGTTAAAGGAGCTCCAAAAAATGTGCGGAGAACTAATGTAGAATTCCTTCACTGCTCCGCGGGCTGAAGTGCTGTGGAGAAGGGGGCGGAGATGGGCTCGGAGAGTCGCTGGCCCTTTAAGGAGGAGGGACAGCCTTAAGACTCTGTACCTTTAAGAGTCTCTTTGTCTGGAAACCTCCTTATTTACCCTTCTGTGCTACAACCAAACTTCGACCCGCGATTCACAACGCCCCTCTACGCCGCCGCCCGTTACGCCAGGCTCAAATTGGCCGCACGTTGGTGGCTAACCCTAAACTTTGCGCCCGCGGCGCGAACCCTCGGAGAGGCAGTCTGTGTCGTGGTCGGGGCCCAGCGCTGCGCCGTTGGCGCAATGCGGGGCCCGGGGGGCGGGGCTCCGACGGGCGGGCCAATGGGAGGGCAGGGGGCGGGGCCGGGTTCGGTTGTCTCGCGCCCTGGTGACAGCTCGCGCGTGCTGATGATGGCGGTAAATAGAGGGGGGTCAGGGAGGGGGCGGAGGAGGTAGGGAGGCAGCCAAGGGGGTAGCTCCAGGGGGTGGGGGGACTGGGACCGGGGAGGACGCGACGGCCAGGGAGCCCATTCTAAGACTCGGAGGCGGGGACAGGAGTCTCCGGCACACTGGCCCTCCCCTTTAAAGAAGCCAAATCCTCACACACCGGGTGAGGGGCGACAAAGGCGGCGCGCGCCTTGCGGGCGGGAGGAGCGGCGGCAGGGGGCGGGACCGCGGCGCCGGCGGGCTGGGGGGCGCCCGGGGCGGGGGCCGGCGGAGGCGAGAGCCGGCAGACGGGGCGCGCCGGCGCTTTATTTTGGCGGGGTGGGCGAAGACTGGCTTGAGGGTTAAAAAAAAAAAAAAAAAAAAAGCCTTGAGGGGAGAAGCGAAGGAAGGCTCGGGGGCGGTTGGGGGGAACGGGTCTAAGAATGAGATGAGAAGGATTAAGGGGAGAAAGGGTTAGAAGGCTGGGAGAAGAGGAGTGAGAAAAAGCCAGCCAAGGAGGTAGGAAGGAGGCAAAACCCAGGGTGGGTGTTCAGGAAGCCGGCCGGGAATGAGGTTCGGCAGACCGAGACTGGGGTTAGGTGTTAAGAGCACAGGTTGGAGGAGGAGAGCTTTGTAGGGGATCGTGACAGGGTGAGGGTGCTGGGGTAAGAGTTGGAAGTGGAAGGCAAGGAGGGCCAGAGCTGGGGTGATAGTTGGGAGTAGAGGAGAGAGAGTGATTAAGAGCCAGACGTGACAAGGGTGTGAACTAGTGCAGAGCGAGAGGAGCCGAAGGACTAGGACCCGCGGTGGGGTGGGAATCGTGAGGTTCTGAGAAAGGTATGGGTTAGTGGGTGGGCGATGGGTGTAAATTCTTGAAAGTGAGGGCGGGTGAATGAGACACTGGACGAGTACCAGGTGGAGTTAGGAATAAGCGTAGTGGAAGGGTGAAAGGAAACCGGGATGAGAGGTGGGGCGTTAATAGGACAATTCTGGGACCAGACAAGCTGAAAGGAGAAGAGAGTAAGGGTGTAAAGAAGTGATGGCGGGCTGGGACAGGGTAACTGGGGAATTGTGTTAATTGACGAGGTTTAGCCAGATCCAAGGTAAAAACAATGAGGTGGAGAGACAGGGCTGAAAGCGGATGGTGAGAGGAGCAAGGAAGAGCTGGGCCCCGGGATTTCAAGGATGAGATGGGGTGTAAGGGACGAGAACAGGGTTAAGGGAAGCTGGAGAAGTCCTGCTGGAGGAAGAACTGGGCTAGCCTGCACAGGGGTGGGAGTCAGATGTGCATGTTGTGGGGAGATGCTACGGAAGGTCTGCATGGGTCAGGGCACAGGTGCTGTAGTGAAGGACCAAGTGTAGGGAGCCTTGGTGCAGAAGAGGAGGAACCATGGTGAGTGAAAAGAGACCTAGAGATAGGGGTAAAAACTGGAAAGTCAGAGTGGACGTGGAGGGGGGGGGGTCATGTGCAGGAAGGGAATTCTTTGTTGAGAAGAGAACTGTTAAGTGTGTTGAAATTGTGAGTTCTTTTGTCCATAAAAGTAGGAAATTCCAGAAACCTTTTTTCCCCTTCAGGGTATCTTGAATCTGCTTCTACCCTTCATTGCTTTTAATTCGACTTTCATGTCCACTTTGAAAAGATGAGACCCATTTTGATTTGATTTTGTTCTTCTGTGAATGATGAAGCGTCAGCTCAGTGCTGAAAACCTCTGCATTTTGCTAGTGTTGTGATAATGGGAATACGGGTTGTATTTATGTACAGTGTGGCTGTGCCTATGTGGTGTGATGGTGTTGTTGTAGGAGGGTTGTACCTGACAGCACTGGGCAGAGTGCTTTATCGACAACATTTCCATTTTCAATGGAGAGCCCACTGTTGTGGAGATCGAGAAAGATGAACATCTTTTTGTTTTGATTAATCAACTAGATTTCTGCGTAATTGTTTTTTGGTGGCTGGAGAATATTGAGAAATCATTTCAGAAGAAGGCAGATAAACCAACCGGGGAAGTTTGCTGGGGAAGAGATTTAAATCCAGACTGTGAGGGCTTTGAGTTCCTAAGCTGCCTTTAGCTTTATGTGGGACATTTCACACTATAGTAAGTAACTCACCCATTTAACTAAATGGAGTAAAGAAAGGGAGATTTGTAGAATAGTGGAGGATTTTAGAGTGGGACTTCTTTTCTAGGTTAAATAATGAGTTTATAGGTAATTTTTATCATGAAAAAGCCTCTATATGGTAATGCAAGCTGGAGCCCTGGACAGCTCCACTGGCTCTCCTGTTTTGTGGTTGTGAATAAAGAAGGCCGTATTAATATTAATTTCCAAGAAGCTTTTGATTTTTAAGACACTTCTGGAAATTAAAAGGTAGTTGAGAAATTTGGGACAAAATTTAGATTATTCCTACTGTTTTGTTTTGATGACTTTTATTCTGAAGCTTTTACATTTAGCTAAGAATATGACCGATTATTACTTTTTATTTGATGGTGCTGTAATTTAGGATAGTTATCATTAACAAGGAAAAATGCAAACTGATCTTGAGAATCTTACTTGAGGTTATTTCATTAGTGTCAGATACACAAAGAAATTTTTTTTCAAAGTTGTGTAAATTTTGAATTACCACTGTTTTGTGGGTGTCTGTGTAAATAGCAATGATTAGACTGGTGGCATTTGTAACAGCAAAATTATGTTTTGATTAGTGGGTATCAGAAACACTGGTTATTAATCTATGTCAATAACTCAGAACCTAAAATCTATTTGGATTCAGCTGCTGTGTTCATGGAATCTGGATTCTCGTAAGCAGATGTTCAAGATGACTCCATTGATTTTGTAATTTAACAGGAAATTTTTAAAAATTACTATTTTTGCTGCTCAATTTCAAGAGGATCAGTCTGAAATGTGAACTTTCAAATTTAAGAGTAACTTTTCTATGAGGTAACTGTTTCTGTAGGATGTTCGCGCATATTCCCTTGCTGTCTGCATTATGTTTGGCATTGCTATTAGGTTTCACTCTGTTTATGGTATTGACATTTTTATAGTGTAGTTGTTTTATACACGATGTCTTTATATAAATTATTTTAGACTTATGTGATGTTGATGAAAAAGAAAATAGTTGAACTATACGGTCAACCAAGGGAAAGAGTCCATTAGGGTCCTGTCTTTTGTTTCTATATGCTGCTATAGTGTGCTAAATCACTAATTTTCATTGAGAATGGTTATTGCTCTGTTGATATTTCTAAAACTGAAAATGGGTAATCTTTTAGTTCAAATAATACTGTTGATCAATAAGGATTCCCAATGATAAATGTAAGCTTTATTTTCATTTGTTTATCAAGTAAATTCTACTCAACTGAACTTTATTTTGGTTATAATCTTATTTGTTAAGCAAAAAACGTTTAAGTTATATGTTTGGATTTGAATGAAGAGGTTGTACGTACTTAAATGTTTTTCTGATTAATCGTAGATTCTTTGGATGGGAAGAGACCTTGAAAGGACCTCTAGTTTATCCTGCAACTTCAGTCAATATCCCACTTAAATCATCCCAGGTAGATAAACATTTATGCTATTTTCATAAATCTTCAGAGATAATGTGGCAACCTCTGTAGCTAATCTTTTCCAGTATTTAATTATTTTCTCTATTAGGACAATCTGCCTTCTAGCTAGCATGCACCTAATGCTGTAATTTTGTTTGTTCTCTGTTGCCTCATTCTCAATTGAGTAAAAATATTTGCTTATTATAATATTAAGTAGACTCTAGTTCTTCATAAACTTAATAATAGTAGCTGCCCATGTATATACTTTTATGCTAGCCACCGATGTAAGCTCTTTGCAGACTGTAACTCATTTACTACTCGTAGCAATCCTGTGAGGTTGGCACTATCACTGTTCCTGTTTTACATGTGATGAAATAAAGACTCCTTCAGATTAAAGGACTTTTAATCATTTAATAAAACCTCAAGGTTACACTCAGACATTTCATTTCATTTCTTTCTTTCTTCCTCCCTTTCTTTCTTTCTTTCTTTCTTTCTTTGTAGAATTCTACCAAGTGGTGGGCATAAGATTTGAACCTTGGCATTTTGCAGGCAGTCTGTGCTCTGGTATTACCTCTACTTGACTGTTGTGAGGTGATTCGTCAGCATGCTCTTCTCCAGATTAAACAGTGTTAGTTTATTTTATCCCTTAACCTGTTTTGTTTGCCAATCCTTAAATTATCCCTGTGGTTCTGTTATTAACCTTTCTTCAGTAGCTTTCTAGGTGGGGAAACTGGGACAAACACCAGAAGGGCTATGTCTAATGCAAAGATTACATCCGGGTTCTTACATGCCCTTGTGTTTTCATTAAAAAGTTGCATTCATAAGACAACCCAAAACCAATAAAATGCCTGACTGCACTGCAGATAAATGGTTAGCTATCTACCTTTTTCACATAAAAAAAGGACTTGTTATAAACCATACAGGTTTGCAGTTGAGGGATTGTTGCCCATTGAGGAAAAGCGGAACTCCAATTTTAGTGCAGATATCCATAAGCAAAATCTGTTCAGACTCTGGTTTTTCACTGTCTTCTCTTTATGCGTGTCTGTGTAAGTAATATACTATGTATATTTATGTATGCTTTAATTTGGTTAAACAAATTGGACCACTCTTTTTTTTATTAAGACTTTTTTTTTTTTTTTTTTTTTTTTACTTTTGAGAGAGAGAGAGAGAGCAAGCGAGCAAGCGCGACTCGGGGAAGGGCAGAGAGAGAGGGAGAGACAGAATCCAAAGCAGGCTCCAGACTCTGAGCTGTCAGTCCAGAGCCTGATGGCGGGGCTCAAACCCATGAACTGTGAGATCATGATCTGAGCTTAAGTCAGATGTTTAGCTGCCTGAGCCACCCAGGTACCCCAGGACTTCGTTTGTTTACAGCAGCTTTAGGTTCTTAGCAAAATTGAGAGGAAGGTGCAGAGGTTTCCTATATACCACCATCCCCACACATACAGAGCCTCCCCCATTATCAGCATTCCTCACCAGAGTGGTTCGTTTGTTATAGTTGATCCACTTATTTTTTAAAATAACTGATAATTAGTGTTTACTAAGTGCCCAGCATGAACTAAGTATGTGAATTGTTTGAAACTCTCAACAGCCCTGTGAGAGAGCTTCTGTTGTTAATACTCTTTGTCTGTGTGTGTGGCTTGTGATAATTTGTACAATGTTTCAAGCTTATGGAAAAGTTGCAAAGATGCCACAAGGAACTTCTCTATACACTTACTCACATTTACCAATTGTTTACATTTTGCCCCATTTGCTTTATCATTTTCTTTCACTGGAGTATCTTTCAAGCAAATTTGAAAAAAAAAAGTGGATAGGAAGGCCTTAATTTTCAAAAGAAAAGGGAAGAATCTTTGAATGTATCAGCAAGTTAGTATGTTTGATTTTAGTTAATCTTCTGAGGCGAAGGAGTCTCAAGGTTGGATTGAGAGTGGATTTGGGGGGTTTATGGTTTATTTTCTTCAGTGTGTCTTGAAAAACATTCTTTTACCTGTGAACAACAAGTGTATAGGCCCCTCCCTCATCAGCAAAAACCGTGTCTTGGTGTACATCTCTGTTGGGGACCTTCTTAGTACCTGGCATGTTGTGTTCACACACAAGGGCATCCTCAGGATGTGATAGCTTTTAATGATGTATGGGTGATTATTATGTGAAGACAGGAGCCATCATCACCATGACTGCAACATATTTAGGTGAAATACGTATACTGAAGATCTTTACGTAGCATCAAGGAGCTGGAAGAAATCTAAGTACAAAATGCACTTCCTTAAGAACATTGGTTGCAATTAATACAGATAGATGTGCCTCATGGTAGAGGGATGAATATAAATATCTTAACATACTATTACCTTCACCCAAAATAAACTCAAATTTTGGTAGTCATTTCAGTTGTCATCGTATAAGGAGATTTAACTGACCCCATCCCTGCTACTATCTTCCAGCTCATCCTCAATTGTTATTAAAATGGTAGCCAGTCCATTTCATAAAAGCATGAGCTGCAAAATGAGGCCTGTTCAATTTCAGTGAAGGGACTATTAGCTGTATTCTGATGTGTGTAAAATACATACCACCCCCACCCCCACCCCCAACTCTTTAAATGATCATCAAAGCTATGAGATATAGCTCCTTATTAAAGCTGATTGTAATAATTAGAAACACTTAGCTTTCATAAGGATGAGAAAATTACAAATTATTTGGAAAGCATTCTTTCCAGTCATACATTATTGTTTCTGAGACATGGGCAGTTTTTAAAGACTGTAATACTGTTTCTTTGCCATTTACATGTTAATAGAAGTCTGAAAAGTAAGGCACTCTTCTGAAATTTTCAGGGTTGTTTTTATTATATGTCAGGCTGTAAACAGCATCCTGTGACAGGTATTTTCTCTCTTTGTCTTCTATTGAGCTAATTAGTAATTTACACTCTAGGAGCATCTCTTCCAGCCTCACTGTGTGAAAATGCCTGCTACTGTGTGCCTTCCGTGCAGCCTGGGCTGGCAAATGATTTGGGGGCAGATGTTGGTTACCACATCAGAAGGATCAAGGATAAAATGTATTTTTATCTTATGTTTTTATAAATGTACAGGGTTTTGTATATGCACTGCGACAGTCTCACTGGCCACTCCGCCCCCATTCAAAGAGGAATGTTATAACCTCCTGTAATCCAGAGCTACTATCCTTGATTCAGTTTTGGATTGTTGTCTGTTCTGTCCCCCACCCCCACCCCAACATTGTGGGATTTGGGAAGGATTAGCAGGACAGCCTGGCAGAGTTCAGAGCCCAGGAAGCTAGTCTTCATTCCTCCCTCCCATTGTCAGAATACAGAGCGTCTTGTTGCCTTTAGAACCCAGCAGTGCTTCTCTCATTGGGCAAGTTGGGTGAGGGGTGGGAGCACAGCTCTTTTGTTAGTGAGTTAGGGAGATGCTTTCATATGATACTTGTATTCCTCCAAGGGAAGGATAGGTCCTACCTCTGTGTCAGCTTTTCAAAATGCAGCCATGGGTGACCAAAAGATAATTTATAGCCTGGCTTGAGCACTTTGTCACACTGGTGTTCTGCTCTTTCCTGCCCCCTGCTCTATCTCTTTCTACCAGTCTCTGACATGGGAAAGAGGATGTGTAGTATCTGTCGTGTGCTCGTGGGTCCGGGCCATGTGGACATAGTAAAGTAGCAAGAGTTTTTGACTTTGAAATAAAGTCTTAAGTATCAGTTTGTTCTATGAAGAATGTAAACTTTATTTTATTATTTAAAAAAAATTTTTTTTGACATTTATTCATTTTTGAGAGATAGAGACAGAGCGTGAGCGGGGAAGGGGCAGAGAGAGGGAGACATGGAATCCAAAGCAGGCTCCAGGCTCCGAGCTGTCAGCACAGAGCCCGGCGCGGGGCTTGAACTCACGAACTGCGAGATCATGACCTGAGCTGAAGTCGGATGCTCAACCGACTGAGCCACCCAGGCACCCCACGAATATAAATTTTAATTGAGAATTAAAGAAACAGTAGCGAGGGGTTTACTGATACATCAGTTTTGAGCCAAAACCTTTCTAGAATGCTAGATAATTTGTGATACTTAGTTTTGCAATTATAGATACTAATTTATCAGGATAATAAGGTCTAAGTCCCTGTTAGAGCTAATTAGAGTCTCTCTGACAAAAATTGTTTCCTGGAGGTGGCCACAAAGAAAATTAGGTAAGAAAATGTGTGAATAGCTCACTTCGGCCATCATTGCTAATAGCATTATAATCATAGACATCTAGCCCTTGACAGTGAATCGGCATTCATGAACAGAAGACATCACATTTATGTAAGCATTTATAGAGTATTTGGGAGCTTCATTAGTGTTTTGTTTTCATAATCTAGAATGTTTAGAATATCCCTATGGATGGGCCATTGCTAACATCTACTTCTCTTACTCTCCTCTTTCTGTGTTCTAATACAATTACAAATATTAGTTGTCTTAATTATATTGGATGTTCATGGCTAGACACTAATTATACTCTTGTGCTTTAACCTCTAAAAGAGGTCGAAGGTCAGATTGATAAGCAACATTTCATAAAAAACAAAATATCATTGAAGTAGGCATCACACACAGGAGTGTCATGAGTAAGTAAAGATGACAAAGTGAGTACCTGACTATGGAATTAAATATACCCTTAAAAGAAACAACATTTCTGAATATATGGCATAGCTTGAAGAAATGATAACTGTATTTCAAGTGAAAGGTAAGTGTGCTTTAATGGAGAGATCAAACTCATTTGTGATTGGCATCATTGTCTGTTCCACGCTTAAGGCCCAGATTGGTCAAATATTACCAGTCTCCCCAGTTCCTCTGTTAATGTGCTTCTTGAATTGTTTTTCTCCATAGTTAGTTCAGCTTAGCCTACAACTAATAATAAATTCAAAATCTATTTAAGCTGTAAGTTCAGTAATCCTAATCATTTAAATAAATATAAAATAAAACATATAATTGCCACTTTTTACCTATCAGATTGGAAGGTTATGGTAGCCAGTAGTGGATAAGGATGTGGGGAATTTGGGGGGTGCCTGAGTGGCTCAGTCGGTTAAACATCCGACTCTTGATTTTGGCTTAGGTCATGATCTCATGGTTGGTGAGATTGAGCTCTGTGTCGGGCTCTGTGCTGACAGTGTGGAGCCTCTTGGGATTCTCCCTCTCCCTCTCTCTCTGCCCCTCCTCACGTGCTCTCTTTCTCTCAAAATAAAGAAATAAACTTAAAAAAAAAAAAAGGATGTGGAGAAGTTGGAACTCTTACACACTGTTGATGGGAATGTAAGTTTCCTTGGAGGTAAATCTGACAAGTCTATTGGAATTTAAAATGTGCTTACCCTGTGACCCAGCAATTCCACTTCTAGAAATTTGTCCTGTGGATATATTCATACACTTGCATGAAAAATATGAGTACAAAGTTTTTCTTTATAGCATTG
Organism: Panthera uncia; assembly: GCF_023721935.1. Taxonomy (NCBI): domain Eukaryota; kingdom Metazoa; phylum Chordata; class Mammalia; order Carnivora; family Felidae; genus Panthera; species Panthera uncia. The sequence goes on from NW_026057580.1 coordinate 1,107,087, forward strand.
TTTGTTATAGCAAAAAAAAAAAAAAAAAAAAAAAAAAAATGACATGTGATGGTTCCACACAATGGAATACCATTAAGCTGTTAGGAATGCAGTGGATCTCTGTTTGCTAATTTAGAAAGACATCCACTATTAGATATTATTTTCTTTTATTTATTTATTTTAAATACACTTAGAAGCTCTTATTTATGTATGTATGTGATCTCTATACCCAGCATGGGGCTTAAACTCATGACCCTGACTGAGATCAAGAGTTGCGTGTCTACCAACTGAGCCAGAAAGGTGTCCCTGCTATATTTTTATTTATATTTATGTTTTTACTTTTTAAATTATGTGTGTGTGTGTGTCTGTGTATTTAAAATATTTATTTATTTATTTTGAGAGAGAGAGTGAATAGGTGAGAGAAGCAGAGAGACAGAATCCCAAGCAGGCTCTGTGCTGTCAGTGCAGGGCCCGACACGGGGCTCAATCTCAGGAACTGCAGGATCATGACCTGAGCAGAAATCAAGACTTGGACACTTTGACTTAGCCACACAGGCGCCCCTTATTTTTTTAATGTTTATTTATTTATTTTGAGGGCATTTTGTTAATTGTTTTCTGTAGGTCTTAAAGCTTTTTTGTCCCTCATTTCTCTTCCATCTGTTTTGTTGATTTTTGTATTGGTATGTTTTATTCCTTTCTCATTTCCTTAACTCGCTTAATTTTCCTAACTTTGCTTAACTGACTGAGCCACCTAGGCGCCCCTAAACTATATTTTTTAAAAAGTCATGTTACAGGACAGTATGTGTAGAATACTTCTATTTTCATAAACTGTAAGGACTGTTATTGAGGTATTCCCTTTTTTCAGAGAAGGTATTCACTTTTCACTCTATATGCGTCTATAATGTTTACTTTCAATAAGCATGTGAGGAAGGGGTTAACTGAGAACATCTTCATTTGAGAATTTTCTGTAGTAGTAACGGAGGAGAAGGAAGCTGGGCAGAGAAAAGAACCGCTCCATTCATATGAGATATATCAGTCAAGTTTTTGAGTCAGAACTGAGGCCTGGATTGGCAGAAAGGGAGATATAATGGAATTGAGACCATTTTGTGGAGGTTTTAAAGGCAATGATAAAGAGCCTGCATTTGATGTGAAAAATGATCTATAAAATGGAAATGATAACGGTACCTAGTCCATTGGCAGTGACTGACACACAGTAAGTGTTCATTGTTCGCTATTATTATTGAATAAAAATGCATTATCTTTTGTTAGCCTGAATAAGTTAATGTGTGGTCTTTTATTATGTGTGCTGAAGATTCTGCTGACCCCTCTGACAGACCGCGTAGCTTGTGTGTTTTTCCAGTGGTGCTGATGGTTGGCTCAACCATCAGCGTTCTTCACCGTTCATCCTCCCACCTACCAACTGTTAGTATCAAATACTGAAGGGCTACAATTTTACCTATTTATTTACTTTAAATGTTTACTTATTTTGAGAGAGAGACAGAGAGGGAGGGTCAGGGAGAGAAGGAGAGAGAGAATCCCAAGCAGGTTCCATGCTAACTGTGAGATCATGACCTGAGCTGAAATCATGAGTCAGACGCTCAACCAACTGAGCCACTCGGGCGCCCCCTGACAGTTCACAATTTTAGAGCTTTAGACATAGGATGCCCTCCAAGTTGCTTTTGGTTTTGTTTACCAGTGTTATCTTGTATACTAGTTAACATTTGGGGGTTGGAAAAAAAAGAGGGGAACAGGTAATTTGGGTGGAAAACATCTTTTCTATGCCCATGGGATTTGGACTAGATAATGTCACTTTGCACTGAATGTGTTCATCAGTTTTTGTTAGCAGCACAGTGTAAATGAGCATATTAGCTACAACACCTACATTGGCAGCCAGCAGTCTGCTTGTGAATTCTTTTAGAAAACGGAAATCTGGCAAGAAGTGTTCCTGAGCAGTTGAAATATCTTTGGGAAAATTACGTAGAACAAATAAAGTAGAAAAAAATTCTCCTCCAAAAAAAATTGTTTCACCACTGAAAGCCATGAGAAAAGATGTTTTACTTGTGGATTGAGATGTGACAGGGTAATTTGGTAGGACTTCAGAGTTCATTCTGTATTTCAACCTTTCATATAAGTTTGTCATTTAAAGAGTTTGAAGGTATATTCATATTTCATGAAAAACATTTACAAAACTATTTTAAGAACGATGAATTTCTCACTTTATAGTATACATATTCTAATGTAAATTCTTTTTCCTTTCCACTTCCAGTTAAAATGTATCTTAAAGCATATGTCTTTTTGAGGTTTTAAGATAAAAACCTTCAGCAGAAATAACAAGAAAAGTTTATATTTAAACACAGTACTTGGCACTTAAGACGTGTTCAGTAAATTTTCATTAAATAAATTAATGTGGGGCTCCTGGGTGGCTCAGTAGGTTGAGCGTCTGACTTTGGCTCAGGTCATGATCTCACACACAGCTCGTGAATTCGAGCCCCGTGTTGGGCTCTGTGCTGACAGCTCAGAGCCTGGAGCCTGCTTCGGATTCTGTGTCTTCCTCTCTCTCTGCCCCTAACCCACTCGCATTCTGTCTCTGTCTCTCTCAAAAATAAATAAACATTAAAAAAAATTTGTTTAAATAAATTAATGTGTGCATGAATGAAAAATATCTTGAATCTGAACTTCATTCCCTATGATTTGGGCACAGTCTAGCATTGGTGTATAAAGCCCTTTTGTTCAGCCCCCATTTCCATGCCTATTTTCCTCTCCCACCCCACAAGCACCCTCTCTAATGTGTTTGATGTATGTCCTTGATTCTATATGCATCTTTCTAAAATGCTTAGTGATTTAAAAAAAAAAAAAACAATAAAAAAATGGGGCACCTGGGTGGCTCAGTCAGCTAAGTATACGACTTTGGTTCAGGTCATGATCTCCTGGTTTGTGAGTTCAGGCCCCGTGTCGGGCTCTGTGCTGACAGCTCAGAGCCTGGAGCTTGCTTCGGATTCTGTGTCTCCCTCTGTCTCTGCCCCTCCCTCACACTCATGCTGTCTCTCATAAATAAATAAATTAAAAAAAAATTTTTTTAAATGCTTAGTGATTTGGGGCGGGGGTGGGTGCTTATCATTCATTCTAAAATTTTTCACCATACTTCACTGTTGCAGAATTTGGCTATAGAATTCTCCCTGTAAAAATGCTTTAGCTCTGGGGCGCCTGGCTGGTTCAGTTGGTGGAGCATGCGGCTTTTGATCTCGGGGTTCTGAGTTCAAGCCCCATGTTGGGTGTAGAGATTACTTAAAAATAAAATCTTTGGGAGCAAGCTGGGTGGCTCAGTCAGTTAAGCATCCGACTCTTGGTTTCAGCTCAGGTCATGATCTCACAGTTTGTGGGTTTGAACCCTGCATTGGGCTCTGTGCTGGCAGTATAGACTGCCTGGGGTTCTCTCCTCTCTTCTCTCTGCCCCTTCTCCACTTGTTCTCTCTCTCTCTCTCTCCCTCTCTCTCTCTCTCTCTCTCTCTCTCTCTCTCTCAAAATAAATAAACTTAAAAAAAAAACAAACCCAAAATCTTTAAAGAACTATGTTATAGCTCTTACTCTGGTTTCACTCTTCTCACTCAGCCCTGTTTTAAGATCTGGGAATGTTTTTGGATGTACACTTAGCTAATTGCTTCAACCTGCACCATGCTGTTCCATGGTGCGCATCCATTCCCATAGTGATGGATGCCTAGGCTACTGTAAACAGTGCTGCTAACAGCAGTCTTGTTTGTGTTCATTATGGACACGTGGAGAATGTGTTTGGGATACAAACTCAGGGGTGGCATTGTAGCATAGGTACTGACAGGCTGCTGAGTGGTAGATCAGCGCGTACCCCTCACAGGCCTTGCGTTCTCCACCTCCCAACACTTGCTATTGTCCACGGTTGGAATTTTTGCTATATAATTATGTCTTATTTTAATTTATATTTTCTACTTACTAGTGAGTTTGAACATTTCTTCATATTTTAGTTAGCTGTTTCCCTTCTGTGAAAGAAGCATGAAAGGATAAATGTAATAAAATTTTTAAAAACTTTTTATTGAAGCATAATTGACATATAACATTATGTTAGTTTCAGGTGTATAACATGATTTGCTATTTGTACATACTGTGAAATGCTCACCTACAATAAGTCTAGTTGACATCACCATACATTGTTATAAATTTTTTTTTTCTTGCAGTGCAGACTTTTTCCTAATGTCTTGCTAATTTGCTTTGAGAATAGATCTGGACATAGTATTTTATTATTATTTTAAAGCTGGAGGAGCTCTTGGTTATGCATTATATTTTATAAGCTATTATGTGTTTTCTCAAACTTCAAAAAGAACATCATACTTTATGCAGAAGCTTAAAGTATTGTTTTCTTCTTGATTCCAAGAGACTGAAACGAAGGTGTTTTTTTTATGCATTCAACTTGAAGGCTGTACAGTATGCTACAGTTAAGCCAGCTTGCAAATTCATCTCTTCCATTGTCTTCATTTATGCCAAAAGAAGAGCAAGTGTTTTTACCAGAGTAGATTGGGTGGGAGAGTGCTTCCTTGCAGTAGTTTAAAAAGATCTCCCTGGCCACAAATCAGTAGACTATCAAAGAATCTTAGATCCAGCTATTTTCCATGTGCGCAGCCTCCCTAGATGTCAGAAAACTGAGTAAATAGTGGGCAGCACCCTCTCTACTTGCCTGTTTATTGAAGAGCCCAATACTTGATTATAAGTATGATCTTAACATCCATGAGATAGAAGTAGATAGTATTAAATACGATGAACGAATACTATTTTAGGTGCATTTGCTATGAGAGGGCAATAGAAAATCTAGATGTTTTCATTTTTGCAGTATTTGGGGATAGAGAAGAGCATATTTCCTGAGATGTCATTTCTTAGGGGCTTATACAGAAGGCTGGGCAACAGTCATTTCAGGTTTGCCAGTGAATCCCACTACTATTTGTTTCAGTCGTTAGGAAAGGATACACGACCCTGACACAAAACGTTGACTTGTTTCAACAAAGCTGCAGTATTTGCGTTTTCCTGAGGAAACAGTTGTCTCTTAAGTGTTTTCACTTCTTACCAAAATGTGATGCAGTCAAGTTATTCTGTTAACTTTGATTTAGCATCTGCTTGAGTGTGTGAAAAAGTAATCTTAATTTGTGAAGTGTTTGATGTAACCATAAACTATGAACTTTCCCCAACCATACCATCATATGTTTAAATTTTTCCTTTTTTTTTTTTTTTCTGGCTTTGTGATTATGACTTTTGAGTAAGTATCTGTCAGCCAAACATTGTTTCCTACTCATCATAGTTTTCAAGCAAAGCCACACTCTCTGCTAAGGTGTAGTGTTTTTCAAATAACTTGATTTTGCTCTGCCTTCAAAATTACGTTTTTTTCTTTATCATTTTCTTTTTCCCTCGGAAATCTTGCTTGGGAAATCATGTTTTTTTAGATGTGATTTTAAAACATTCTCTTTGGGGCGCCTGGGTGGCTCAGTTGGTTGAGCGTCCGACTTCGGCTCAGGTCATGATCTCACAGCTCGTGAGTTCGAGCCCCATGTCGGGCTCTGTGCTGACAGCTCAGAGCCTGGAGCCTGCTTTGGATTCTGTGTCTCCCTCTCTCTCTGCCCCTAACCCACTCGCATTCTGTCTCTGTCTCTCTCAAAAATAAAACATTATAAAAAAAAAAACATCAAAAATAAACATTATAAAAAAAATTTTAAACATTCTCTTTAACCTTTTGAAGAATCTTTTAAAATTTAATATTTATCAATGCTAAGCTGTGTGCAACATAAAAAGTACCCTGCCTGCTTTTCCTCTCCCCAACATTTGACCTCTACAGGGACCCCCATTTTCTGTTCTTCCAGCTGTTTCTTCTGGCATGTAATGCCATGCTTTTAGGCAGTAGACTCATGCTGCTATTTTTTTAGTCTGTATAGCTCGTTCTCTAGACCTGCGCAGCTATCATCCTTGGATCTACCTTTCTACATAACAGTTATTTCCTCCCTATGTTGGGACTCCCTGCTTCCTGGATGCCACATCTTTCCCCTTCGGTGTTTATACTTAAGCAATTCTTCCAGAAGGTTCCTAAGAAAAAGGTGCATAGGATGTAGATTTGAGAATCTGCATGTATGAAAATGTCTTCTTTTTCTTTCATACTTGATTTATAGTTTACCTGGGTGTAGAATATAGAATAATTTTCTGAGTTTAACAGGAATTGTTCTATTGATTTTTAGCTTCTGTTGTTGCTAACGAAAAGTCTGATGATGTTCTGACTCTTTTTTTTTTTTTTTCTTTCCCCTTGGTTGGAGGTGGTTTAGGAGCTGATCTTTGTCTCTGATGTTCTGAAATTTTATGGTAATCTGCCTTACTGTGAGCCTTGTTTTATCTGTTGTATAGGGCACACTGGGGGCCTATTCAGTCTGGAAACATGCATTTTTCAGTTCTGGGAGATTTACTTGAATTCTTTAATTCTAACCAGCCTCCATCTTCTCTCCCCCCACCCCTTTTTTAAAGTTTTTATTTATTTACTTTGAGAGAGAGAGTGCATGTGAGCATATGAGCATGTGAGCAGGGGAGGAGTAGAGAGAGAGGCAGAGAGAGAATCCCAAGCAGGCTCTGCACTGTCAGCATGGAGCCAGATGTGGGGCTCAAACCCATAACCCTGCGATCATGACCTGAGCTGAAACCAAGAGTTAGACACTTAACCAACCGAGCCACCCAGGTGCCCCTCCCTCTTCTCTCCCTTGCCCCTGGTTTTCCTCTTCTTTCCCTCTTGTATTCTTATTCTTTGCGTTTGGAATGTATGGACTAATGGGTCCTTTAATTTGCCCATTTTTTCTATATTTCATCTTTTTTGTCTCTGTGCTGTGCTTTCTGGAAGATGTCTTGAACTTCATCTTCAGACACTTTTTTTTTTTTTTAATTTTTTTTTCAACGTTTTTTATTTATTTTTGAGACAGAGACAGAGCATGAACGGGGGAGGGGCAGAGAGAGAGGGAGACACAGAATCGGAAACAGGCTCCAGGCTCCGAGCCATCAGCCCAGAGCCTGACTCGGGGCTCGAACTCACGGACCGTGAGATCGTGACCTGGCTGAAGTTGGATGCTTAACCGACTGCGCCACCCAGGCGCCCCATCATCTTCAGACACTTTTAATTAGGTTTCTGCTATCATATTTTTAAGTTTCAAGTTTTTTTCTCTGAATGTTGCCCCCCCCTTTTTTTAAGGTTTTACTTTTATGTAATCTCTATACCCAGCATGGGGCTTGAACTCAGAACCCTGAGATCAAGAGTCGAATGCTCTACCAACTGAGCCAGCTAGGCGCCCCTCGGCATATTGCTTTTTTTTTTTTTTTTTTTTTTTTTTTTTTTCTTTTTTTGAGAGAGACGGAGACAGTGCGAGTGAGGGAGGGGTAGAAAGAGAGGTAGAGAGAATCCCAAGCCAGCTCTGTGTGCCAGCTGTGGAGCCCAACAGCTTGATCCCACGAACCATGAGATCATGACATGAACCAAAGCCAAGAGTCTGTCGCAACTGAGCCACCCAGGCACACTTGAATGTTGCTTTTTAATAGTCTTCTATTTCTGTTTCATGGGATAGTTCTTCTCTCAGTATGTTAATTGTAATTACATTTTTTTCCTGCAGTTTCCTGTACCATCTGTTTCCTTAAAATACCTTTACTTGATCATTTATTTTAGTTTTTCATTTAGGGGATTTTCTTAAATGTATAGCCTTGGCTGTCTTACTCATGTTCCATAATGAGCCACTGAAAAACTGAAAGCTGGGTTTGACAGAGTGGGGGCTTCTAAAAGTTGGCTGGTGCTATTATTCATTATAAGATAGTTAGGATGGGGCGCCTGGGTGGCTCAGTCGGTTAAGCGTCCAATTTCGGCCCAGGTCATGATCTTGCGGTTTGTGAGTTTGAGCCCTGCATCGGGCTCTGTGTTGACAGCTCGGAACCTGGAGCCTGCTTCGGATTCTGTGTCTCCCCCTCTCTCTGCTCCTTCCCAGCTCATGCTCGCACTCTGTCTCTGTCAAAAATAAATAAACTTAAAAAAAAATAAAAAAGATAGGAGGTCACCTCTAGTAGTCAGTACTCGTAGGTGTTTTTCTGTGGGGCAAATTCATCTCCAGAGAGAATGCTCCCATCTTTGGCTTATCCCTGGTTGAAACATTTGGGGAGCTGAATGGAGAAAGAGCTGGGGATTACCTTTCAGGATATCTACTTTCCCGTAATCTCCATCTTTTTAGACTGCTAGGCCTTCCCCCAGTTGTGTTTCAGTCCAGAGTCTCTCTAGTTTCCAGAATAGGCTTCCCATCTTCTGACCAATGGCTGCTTGGGGTTAGGGTGGGAATCTTGGGTTAGAACTTTCACCCTGTTCTTTTTCAGCCCTGTCTGCTGTCCCCACTTGCAGAGGTATTCTGAGCTTTTTGGTGTGTCCCAGCACAATTCAGTTTGCTCTGGGCTTCCCCTTAATGTGCTCTTAAGTTTTACATTCTATGCTAAGTCAAATAACCTACCCATCTGCTTTTCAGCTTCCAAAAACTTGTAGTGGTTTCCTCTCCTATTCTTTTTTCTTGTAGCTCTTGTTTTTACTGCTGTTCTAGTGGAGTTATGGACAGGACAAAAGAGGTAAATGTGGGTGTTCAATGCATCGTGTTTTATCGAAAATCCAAACTTAGTTCTCTAATGCACTTTTTCAGTGCAAGACTTAGAATGGCTTGTTTAATTGTAAAATTTTGCTACAGTACAGAATTCTGGATAATGTAGATTCATTTTCTGTTTTGCTACCCTTATGGATGAATGCCTAACACGTAGCTTGCTAGAAGATAATGATATCTGAGTGGCTTTAGGAAGTTTACAGATAGAATAATAGAATGTTAGGTCATCAAGTAACTTAATGTTACTTTTACAGATGTGGAAACAGAGCCAGGGTGCAGAAGTGGCTTATTTATGTTTGCTCATCTATCTAGAACTGGAAGTGAGTCTCTTCTCCAGGTGTCTTTTCTTTACCAGTATGGCTCTGTTGTCTCTCATTAAAGTAGCTGGAAAGAGAAGCCCTTTATCCATTGCTCATGGTACCCACATGTCCTGTTAATTTTATGTACACTTTAAGTTTGCAATCCTGAGTGTGGAGGAATTTTTTTTAAGTTTTTATTTATTTTGAGAGAGAGCAAGTGCACAGAAAAGCAGATGAGGGGCAGAGAGAGAGAGAGAGAGAGAGAGGTAGAGAGAATCCCAAGCAGGCTCCATGCTGTTAGCGTGGAGCCCAACATGGGTCTCCAGCTCACAAATCATGAAATCATGACCTGAGCCAAAATCAAGAGTCAGACGCTTAACCAACTGACTCATCTAGGTGCCCTGGGGGATTGTTTTTAAATGTTTTTCTATTAATTTGGGGGGTCCAGTTTTATTTTGGTGAACTTCAAAACTTAAGAAAATGAGTATTTACCATTTAAAGATGTTTCTGTTTTGAAGAATTTATATTAAACATTTAAAAAGGTTTCTTTTCTTTCTTCCTACTGTTCCATTCTCAGTGGGTTCCAAAAGTTCTTTGAGGGGGAATGTGGATATGTCTGTTAAAATTTGACAGTAATGTGGAAAAGGGAAGCAGGTGTAAAAAGATCAACAGGTTTCTTTGGAGAAATCCTAGAATGCTTTCTTTATCAGCTTTTCAAAATTTAATTCCCAGTTCTTCTCCTCTAAGACCTCTGTCTCCATTTTACCCCGTGCAACATTAATCTTTTGTCTTATTTCCCTATTCCCTCCTGTATTCTGTACATTTGCCCACAGCACACTACTGAATTCATTATATGATGACATAGAATTCTTTGGTGATTTTCTTTTATATGTAAAATATTTGGGGCAGAACCGCTGCTTTGTTCTTATGACTAAATTCACTTACGCACATGTTTCCAGAATGCCTTCTTTGACTGAGGCACCAGGCTCCTCTGCAGGTACTGGCATCTGTTGGGGTACATATTAGGTCTGGATTCCTGATGGTTGGTATAAATTCACCTTTTCTCTAGTCACTGTTTCAAAGTAATTGAGAAAACAGGATCTGCCCCTTTGTGTCACGTTGGTGGCTAGCTGTAACAGCTGGGAGCAGAGTGGGGAAACCTGTTATTTGGAAGCGAAGGGGTCTAACGTTCCCTTGTGTGGAAAGTGAACATGTTGTAAGAGAAGCCTTCTGACATTCCTTACAACCTCCAGGTTTTATGATCATAAAGACGTGCTCCCAGGGAATCAACAATACCCTTCGTAAGAACTAACCCACAAAGAAAAATAACGTCTCATACGGTTGAATGGAGTCTTTTGGAAATGTTTCCATAACTGAGCTGAGCTGTTGCATACATAATCTGAAGTAATCTAGAACACTTAGAATGATACAGCATTTATTTTATTTTTTGTTTTTTTCCTCTCCCCCTTTTCTAAGATTAAAATGTGCTTTCTCATTATACTTTCGAAATGTTTAAACTTATTTTGTATAATTTATTTATTGTGAAATATTATATATGTGAGATATATTTTAGGACATACATTTTGTTATATTTTTAAAAGATTTTAGAAAAGATTTTATATTTATTTTCTTTTATTTTTCGTGTTTATTTTTGTGAGAGAGAGAGAGAAAGAATGGGGGGGGGGGCAGGGAGACGGAGACAGAGGATATGAAGTGGGCTCCATGCTGACAGCAGAGAGCCTGACACAGGGCTCGAATCCACAGACCAGGAGATCATGACCTGAGTCAAAGTCGGACACTTAACCAACTGAGCCACCCACGCACCCCAAGTTTTCATTTTTAAGTGATCTCTCTACCCAGTGGGGCTCAAGAGTTTCATGTTCTACTGATTGAGCCAGCCAGATGCCCCAAAACATCATGTACATTTTAAAGACCAAGACACCTGGATGGCTCAGTCGGTTAAGCATCTGACTTTGGCTCAGGTCATGATATCATGGTCCGAGAGTTCAAGCCCCATTTCAGGCTCTGTGCTGACAGCCCGGAGCCTAGATCCTGCTTCCAATTCTGTGTTTCCCTCTCTCTCTCTGCTCCTCCCCTGCTCGCACTCTGCCTCTCTCAAAAATAAATAAACATTAAAAAAATAAACATAAAATAAAGACCAGTGAAACAAAAGCCAGGATAACCATCCTATAAGTGTAAAAGTTCCCTGTCTGATCCTCCCTTATACCCCACCCCAGGTTAATCACCACCCTGACTGCTATCAAGAATGTTAGGATTTTGCTTCTTTTTCTATGGTTTTAAAAAAAATATTTATTTACTTATTTTGTGAGAGAGCACACACACTTGAGCTAGCGCCAGTGGGGAAGGGCAGAAAGATAGGGAGAGAGAGAATCCCAAGCAGGCTCTGTGCTGTCAGCACAGAGCCCGTCAAGGGGCTCAATCTCACAAACCATGAGATCATGATCTGAGCGGAAATCAAGAGTCTGACGCTGAACTGACTGAGCCACCCAGATACCCTTTTTTATTATGTTTTAAATTCTAAACTTAGAAACAAATTATCTCAGTAATGAGAGGCCTTAATTTCTTTTACATGTGTGTTTTATTTATTTTTGCTTATTATTAAATGTTTATTTTTGAGAGATGGAGAATGGGGGCAGAGAGAGGGTGTGGACAGGATCTGAAGCAGGCTCAGTACTGACAGCACAGAGCCAGATGTGAGGCTCAAACTCATGAACTGCCAGATCATGACCTGAACCGAAGTTGGACACTTAACCAACTGAGCCACCCAGGTGGTCCCCAAACCTGCTTTCTTAACCACAACACCTAATTAGGGTGGTGTTTTATAACTTGGTACAGTTTTATATTTTTAAAATCTAGGTTTGTTTTGTATCTTGGAATACTATAACCAGATAACAATGTAGCCATCAGGCTTTTGCTAGAACCATTTAGTTGGAAAGCTCTACAGGGTTTTGGTTCTTGTCCAAACACTCCTAACATCTCATTGTTTGGTACAGATATATAGTCCTAAGTCTTTTTGTATCATTAGTACTGTCCATTTTAGAGCCCTTCTAAAATGTTTATTTTATAAATACCTGTTGTTTTTTTTAATTTTTTTTAATGTTTATTTATCTTTGAAGGAGAGAGACACACAGAGCTTGAGCGGGGGAGAATCAGAGAGAGAGGGAGACACAGAACCCAAAGCACGCTCCGTGTTCTGAGCTGTCAGCACAGAGCCCGATGTGGGGCTTGAACTCACTGACCGCGAGATCATGACCTGAGTGGAAGTTGGACGCTCAACCAACTGAGCCCTTATAAATACCTGATTTTTTAACGGGAATTTTCAGAGAAAACTAACAATATCACTGTATAGTATAGCAGATAGTGATATGTAGGTTAGAGTTAGCTTTTAAGAGATTTTAAGAGCTGTGATTATAGGAAGCATTTTTCTAATATTCAAAATTCTTAAAATGTTTTCACGTTTGTAAGTAATTTTTGGCACTTATTTTGATATGATTGCCAAGAGATAGCTTCTTTACAAAACAGTTATTGACTCTAGTGAATTTATATTTCCTTTGCAGAGTTGTCTCTGAAAAGAACTAGCTGCAGTGATGCCTTTTTTTTTTTTAAGTAAGCTCTGCACCCAATGTGGGGCTTCAACTCATGACCCCAAAAATCAAGAGTCTCATGTTCTACTGACTGAGCCAGCCTGCAGTGCTAAGTCTTTATGTTTAAAATTTTAAATCAGAAACTGTTTCTACGGAAGGAATGCATATTTACAGTTCAGTCTCTTCTTGAACAAGATATGTAAAGTGTCTCAGGATATTGGTAACTGCCAACTAAATTTTACCATGGCACAAAACTTTACTTAATTAAACTTCATGTTCTTTGCCACTGATGTAGAGTTACTGAATTGCACTAATTATCTTGGGGCCTAAGTACTGCTTTTTTTTTTTTTTTTTTTTTGCTGTGTGATCCTGGACTAGTCATTTAATAACCAATTTGAGTGTCCATTCTTCATCTGTAAAGTGCCACTGACACCTACCTCATTTGTGAGAATTAACTGCACAAATATATGCGAAAACACCTCACACAGCACAGTACCTAGTAGGAGTATAATAAATGTTCATAAATGTTCTCTTCCCATTAAAATTGCTGCTCTGTGCTGACAAAATTGTTGTATGGTATTTATAAAACGTGCTTGGTAATGACAACTAATGTTTTTAAAATGGTTTGAATGTATGCTGGCAGGCTGAACTCTACCAATTAATAGTATTTATTATATGTGGGGAGTATAAAAGCAGCATTAGATTTAAGCACAGTGATGAAATACCAATTCCGGTGTGTGCTCTATGGAAGGCTGTTTTTGTGGCTGTCACTGCTTCTCTGCACACTAAATGGGATCTGGTATTGCTTTTGTTTGCATGTATTTATCTTGGATGACTGGGGAGAATGCAAGTATACTATGCTATTGCTTTTAAGTCCTTTTATATTGGGGGGCGCCTGGGTGGCTCCGTAGGTTAAGCATCCAACTTCGGCTCAGGTCTTGATCTTGTGGTTTCGTGGGTTCAAGCCCCGTGTCGGGCTCTGTGCTAACAGCCCAGAGCCTGGAGCCTGCCTCGGATTCTGTGTCTCCCTCTCTCTCTGCCCCTCCCCTGCTCATGCTCAGTCTCTCGTTCTCTCTCTCAAAAATAAACATTAAAAAATTTTTTTAAATAATAAAATAAGTCATTTTATTTTTTGGTGAGAAGAAATCCCCAGTGTGGCTATCTTATGCCCTTTAATCCCTATAAGTTGGTAGGTAAGACCAGGATGTTATTTAACTAAAAGACGCAGATACCAAATACATTTTAGGATTCTTGCGCTCCACATGAAAGATCAGGTTCTTTTATCCTAGCATGTCCCCCCCAAACACCTGAAATGTTCAAATATCACTGTCTCTTCTCACCACAATAATGATCTAAAGTCTCTGCTATTTCTGGTAGCAAAGGAAAGAAGACCTAACCCATGTGCAGCTCTTGTCAGTTTACAGTGCACTTCCACACACGTTTTCTTGCCTGATTGATGCAGCACCCTTGGAAGGGAGTAGAGCTGATGTTATATCTATTCACACGGGAGACTGTAGAGATTCCCAAGACATCAGTGAACTGCCCAGGGTCACACTGCTAATACGAGGATTCGCTAAGGCTCTTGCAGTCTCCTGTGTTCTCATGCCCCTTATGAATAAACAGACCCATCTAGTGTCTTATTAGATATGGAAGTCAATCAACACAGGTAAACTTCTAGAACTTTTTTGATTCTAACCACCACACAGGAATTTAGGGGGAAAAAATCTTTTTTTTTTTTTTTTTAATTTTTTTTTTTAACGTTTATTTATTTTTGGGACAGAGAGAGACAGAATATGAACAGGGGAGGGGCAGAGAGAGAGGGAGACACAGAATCGGAAGCAGGCTCCAGGCTCTGAGTCATCAGCCCAGAGCCCGACGCGGGGCTCGAACTCACGGACCACGAGATCGTGACCTGAGCTAGGGGGAAAAAATTCTAATGTGTCACTTGACCATCTTTCTAATGTGTCGCTTGACACTCTGGATCTCTTATACATCATTGTATTGGTCCCAATATATTTTTATTTCAGAAGGCTGAAACAATGCGCAGCGTTTTATTCTAAAACAAACGTGCATATGTAGAGATGAGAAAAGTTATGGCTTACAGTGGCAAATGCCATATGAAGTTTTTAGTTGAAAATACTTTGTAAATGTTAGAAAGCACATTGCCTAAGAAGTAAAATTTGAGATCAAGGCCAGTTTAAAAGAGGAGGTCCTCTATCAGCAGTTCATGCAACCAACAGTATATATTAAGTCAATAGGACACTAGAATGAGAAACGACCTCTTCTCAGAAAGTTCATAGTCTAGGTTGATATCCCATGTACACTGTATAACATAGCCTCATAAACTCATGGACCATATTTCCGTTTAATGGTGAAAAAACATTTTCTTTTTAGTTTATATATTTATTTTGAGAGGGAAAGAGAGAGCAGGGGAGGAGCAGAGAGAGAGGGAAAGGGGGAGGGAGGGAGGGAGAGAGAGAGAGAGAGAGAGGGAGAGAGTGAGTCAGTCCCAAACAGACTCCATGCTGTCAGCACAGAGCCCAATGCTGGGCTTGATATCACGAATTATGAGATCATGACCTGAGCCAAGATGAGGAGTTAGACTGAACCACCCAGGTGTCCCGAAAAAGCACTTTAATAAACAGTTTGTAAGAAATCAACTCATTTGGCAAGTGAACTTAGATTTTACCACCTAGATTATTCTTTTTTTTTTTTTAAGCTTACTTACTTTGAGAGAGAGCAAGCTTAAGTTGGGGAGGAGCAGAAAGAAAAGGGAGAATCCCAACGTGGGGCTTGAACTCATGAACTGTGAGATGATGACCTGAGCTGAAATCAAGAGTTGGACACTTAACTGAGCCACCCAGGTGGCCCCACCTAGATTATTCTGAATCATGGTCAGAGTGTGTAAGGTCAGTCCTGGCACCTCTTGTATTTCACAGAAAATCATAAATCTGTTTTGCAGTTTCTGTGCAGAGATCCTAAACTCGAACGTAAACCATTAGAGCCATTAATGGGTGAAACCCATGGCAACTAATAACTTAGAACAGTAAAATCAACAGATCTTGAAGCTTTTGTTCATGCTATGCATACTGTGCTCTGAAATGTAGTGTTAAATGTTTCTTTTTACATGATTATTTACTCTGGGCGACATGTACAAATTGTGGAATTTCAAATTTGAGTGGGCCTGGAGATCACAAAACTCTTTAGTAATAGAGTGTGGACTGAAATCTAGGCTTGCTGATATTCAGCCTAGCTTTCTCTCTTCCTGCCAGTCAAACCCAGACTTCCTAATTTGGCATCCAAGAGACATTTAATTATGGTGTTCTTATAATTTTCCATGAGGTTTCTCTATTTAGTGGTGGATGAATGTAAAATTTTTCCTTATTGTGTGAGTTTAGTCTGCCTTTGTATCTCCTAAGGCTTTTGGCCTATTTTTATTTTGATTAGATATGATTGATCATTCATAATTTAAAAAGTTACTTATGAAATTGACTTAAAATTACAGAGAAAGCATCTAACTCAGGTTCTAAGCCATTGGCTCTTCAGCAGTAACAGTGAAAATACGTTTCCACTTCAAAACAATCAACATTAGATGTAGCTTCCTGGCTTATCACACCTGTCTTGTCTGCTCTCAGCATTGTCTTCAGGCACCTGAGAGGTATGCTTGGAAGCACCTTGAAAACCATAGAGTGCTGTAACAATCTGTTGCATGCATGCATTCTTGCATGAGTCTTCTGATTAATTAATTGTATACTTGAGACTTTTTGTAGTAAAACATTTTGCTATATGAGCTTATAGATTGGAATAGGCCAAAAATGGGACCAGGTCAAAGAAAGCACTTAAATCCAGCAAGGCCTTGCTGGTACTAAAATCATAGAGTGGATGGGTGGTTGGAAGTAAGCCTAGAGCGTTGGTGCCTTAGAATGTGAATAGAAATGACAGATGGATTTGAAAATTCTCTTTGGGGCTCCTAGGTGGCTCAGTTGGTTGAGCATCCAACGTCGGCTCAGGTCATAATCTCGCAGTTCGTGAGTTCGAGCCCTACATTGGGCTCTGTGCTGCCAGCTCAGAGCCTGGATCCTGCTTCAGATTCTTTGTCTCCCTCTCTCTCTGTGCCCCTCCCCCACTCGCACTGTCTCTCTCCCTCTCTCTCTCAAAAATAAATAAACATTAAAAAAAAGAAAAAAGTTTTCTTTGTTTAATATCCAGCGTGTTTGTTCTTTCATCAGTATTTATTGAGCATCTCGTAAATACTAGGCACAGTTTTAGACATTACTGATGTTCACAGTAAGTAACAAAAGGTACTATTGTTGTCCTGCAGGAGTTTACAGGGGAAGATAGTTACAGACAAGTATAGATAGGTTAATGAATGTTTGTATTTTGGAATGTACCACGTAACTGACCTTGCCAAGAAAGGCATAATCTTGGTTAGATTTTTTTTCAGATTTAAATTTATTAATATTCTCTTGATGAACTTTCTAAACTTTAGAAAATATGTTATAAAATACATATTAAAAACATTTTGAGATATATAATATACAAATTATATTTTAAAATATAAGCTATATATAGTATAGTTTGTATATTAAATCTTAGTTATATTTAATATTTAGTTATATTTATTTTATATGTTTAGTTAACTTTAATTACCTAGAATATGAATCTATTCTACTTGGTAAGCCATCTGAACATTACCTGTCTGACCACATTAATATTAGAGAGCTCTTCAAGGAAGGGCATTGCTGGTCTCATTTGGATGTTAGTCCTTGGTGCTAGTATTTCATAAGAGCAGAAGCCTGATTTTGAATCCTAGCTTTGCCCCTAAGTAACTGTGGAACTTATTTGTGCCTCAGTTTCAATGTCTGTGAAATGGGAATAAAGATAATACTTAAGTCATAGTTGTTGTGAGAAGTGAATGAGTTAATATGTGCGAGAGTGCTTAGATGAGTGGCACACATTAAAGGCTACATACCTGCCATGGGCAGCTCTCCTCCTCCTCCTCATTATCATCATCATTGTTATTGTTACTACTTGATGGAATAAAAATAAGGTAAGGTTTTCAAGATGGATTTTCTCCTTCTCAAGCCCTGAAAATTGCTCTAAAGGTAGAAAGATAAAGGAAGGAAGCTAAATCTTTATTGATCATCAGCTATGTGCTAGGTAGTGACCTAGCATTTTACCTACATTCTCATTTAGTCCCTATACCAGTGCTGTGAAGTATATGAGAAGACAGGCTCAGACAAATTAAGAAACTTGCATAAGGTCTTATACTAGTAAGTGGACATCATGATGATAACTGGTCTCTGTTACTCTGCATCCTGTACTCTTGCCTTGCATAATGCCAGAAAACCTGAGAACTCAGCAAGTTTCACTAGGAGGTAAGCTTGAAATTCGTTTGTTAGGGACTTTATTTTTAATGACCATATAAAAGGATGTCTTCTGTTAGTTTGTTCCTACTGTAGCGATTTATTTTATGTATCTGTAATTCCACTCTTCCCACTCAAAAGTATATTGCAGTAGTTTAGGGGCACCTGGGTGGCTCAGTTGGTTAAGCGTCCGACTTGAGCTCAGGTCACGATCTCACGGTTTGTGAGTTCGAGTCCCACGTCGGGCTCTGTGCTGACAGCTCGGAGCCTGGAAGCTGCTTCAGATTCTGTCTCCCTGTCTCTCTACCCCTCCCCCACTTGTGCTCTGTCTCTCTCTCTCTCTCTTCAAAAATGAATAAATATTGAAAAAAAAGGATATTGCAGCAGTTTAAATGCTATAAGTAGAATCTACATGGAAAATATTTGAACATTTGGAGTCTTATTAATAGTTTTCAGAATTAAGCCAACTTATAATTTCCCAGTTTTCAAGATCATCATCATAATTATTGAGGTCATTACTCCTCAGATTAATAGCTGTTTTACTGAGTTTTTTTTTAATTTTTTTAATGTTTATTTATTTCTGAGACAGAGAGACCGAGCATGAGTGGGGGAGGGGCAGAGAGAGAGGCAGACACAGAATCCGAAGCAGGCTCCAGGCTCTGAGCTGTCAGCACAGAGCCCGACTCAGGGCTCGAACTCACAAACTGTGAGATCATGACCTGAGCTGAAGTCGGTCACTCAGCCGACTGAGCCACCCAGGCGCCCCAAGTTTCATTGAGTTTTTAAACCTAAACTCCATGTAGTCATATATCATAGGTACTGATCCTTTTTATTTTGAATTTATAAATAAAATTCAAGAAATTGCTTTTTTTTCTCTTGCTGTATATTAGCCCAGCCTTATGTATTATTTCCCCCATAGGTAATAGAGAAGAGGAAACCTAATCAATGGCTGTGGAATAATATGGAAGAAGATGGAAAAAACTTGTTTAATGGGTAAGAAAAAAACTGTAATAGTATTATGTATGGCCAATCTGTAGTAAGTGGTCAAGGTTGGTATACCATTAGGGTGAGTGATCAGTCCCTATATTTGTCTTAACCCCATTCTGAACTTTTACCATCTCTTTCCTTCTTACTGTTGTGAATTTTTCAGTACTATGAGCTGACTTAAGCTATGAGGGGACATAACCATATTTGAAGACAAAAGTAGGACCTATAGATCAGCAACCATACTAAAAAACAAGTCTAGGGTGGGTCTTGAAGCTTACTGGTGGCTAGATAGAGACCACATACGTCACGACCTATCAAGGGTATTAACCACCCCTTCTCATTTTCCAAATACTGCCAGCCACTATGATGTTAGGCTCACTGTGGCCATCCTGTTCATTTAGGCACGTGCACATTATGTCAGTAGAATTCCACGGAAAGCCCAATAAAATGTGTGGCTAATTTATGAGAGATAAATTTTTTTAATCATAAAGTCCATACATTCTTATTGTCAATAATTCAAATGTCATAGATAACCAAAATCCTCTCCCTAAACCTTAGCCCCCCACCCCCACCCCCCAGGGTATATGAGTGTATGATATGTATATGTGCAACCTTCTATTTTGCCTAATGATTGAAAACTTGGGTTTAGAAGCCAAACTGATTTTGACTAGCTATCATTAATTTGACATTTGGGCAACTTAATTTTTCTGTGCCTCAATTCATTGGGTGTAAGTGGGGACAGTAAAATTCCTGTTTAATCGTGATGTTGAGGATTAATTAGATGATACATCTAAAACACTTGGAATAATGCCTGGAACATAGTAAATGTTCAGTAAAAGCGTTAGCTATAATTTTCCTCTGTATCTCAGTTAGCCTTTTTATGTACCAGCCTTCCACAGATGAATCTTTTTCTGATACACTGCAGGAGTTAAGCCATCTTATGGTAAGGTTAACCATGGTGGCATGGATTTTTAAAATTTTTCATGAAAGTGTTCTTTTTGGTTTCAAGCTTCATTTCCCTCCAAGTATGCTGCTAGACTGTATGTGAGAATAGAATTAGACACCTTCGGCTCTTATTGCATATCTCATGGTGTACATGATGCTTACAGGGACACATGCATAAAACTACCTTCTGGCTGTGATAGTTTTATCTTGCCCACAGAAGTATCTGTTTTAAAGCAGAATACATGATTCTCTTGTTTCTAGATAGGTATGTCAAATTTTCTGTTGAGACTCTTCCAGTCTATTTTGAGGGACAAGTCTTTTTGAGGTTTTTTTCTTGTTTCACAGAATTATAATAATTATGAAAATGTCTTTGATATCTTTTCCATGGCTTGTCAGCACTTTCTTAGGTAGTGCAGACAATTACCTATTTTTAAGAAGGAAGGACACTAAGATAGTCATCTCTCCTTAATATTTTCCTCCTGTATTGTTCTGGGGCTCTATTAGATTGTTATGGACTGTTCTGTCTGCTCTATTTCAGAAGACTAATATATAAAAACAGAGTTACCATTTACTAAGTACTTTTTTCCATGTTAGGCACTGTTTTAAGTGTTTACCTATTTCTTCATTATCTCATTTAACCCCATCAGGTACTTATGAGGCAGATGCTGCTGTTATCTTTATTTTAAAAGTTGAAGGAACTGAGGCACAGATTAAGTAACTTGTCCAAAGTCACATTGCCAGTGGCATCTTTAGGATTCAAACCTAGATCGTCTGTTCCAGAGCTTGCAACTGCTGGTCTACTTTATAAACTCTATGAGTTTAGGTTTGTTTGTAGTTTAGGTTTGTTAAGGTGGGTATAAATTTAAGTGAGACAACAGAGCCAAATATTTCCTGAAAAAGTCACCGTAGCTAATCTGTTTTTGCATGACTGTGGGAAGGAAAATTTGAAATCATGTATCTTCTTAAGTATGGGGAAAAGGATGGTGTGAGAAGATAATCTGTAAATAATTATTTGTCTTGGACCATACTTAAATGAATACAGCTGTTTTGCTTTTTTCTGAATCGTATGTAGTAGATAGAAAATCACTTGCACCTGGCTAAGG
Organism: Panthera uncia; assembly: GCF_023721935.1. Lineage (NCBI taxonomy): Eukaryota > Metazoa > Chordata > Mammalia > Carnivora > Felidae > Panthera > Panthera uncia. The sequence continues at coordinate 1,128,037 of NW_026057580.1, forward strand.
ACCGCTATGTACATGTTTAAAAGGGATTAGAGTGAGTTGCTTTTGTAGATTGCCATTTAGCTGCTATTTGTAGAAACGGGCACTCAGAAAGATTGAACCATACAGCATTTTGGAGCTGATTAGTGATTGGAAATTGTTCTTTTGTTCTGTTAAATAATATTTGAATGACACCAGAAAGTTGTGCAAGAAAAGGCAAGGCAGGAGAAAGGTGATTTATGTGTCTTATAATTAGAATGTCACTTAGAAGTGATGGTCTAAACAGTAAATATACATTAACAATCAATATTTGTATAGGAACTGTAAGGAGTTAGAGTATGTGGGTTTTCTGAGGTCTGTCTTGTCAGGGAGAAACATTGGCTTTTCCTCACATAGCAGTTCATTTCCTGTTGAAATATGGTAAAGTACAAAGGGTAAGCAACATTTACGATAATAACACTGATAAAATGTTTTGGCTTTCTTGTAAAGTGTGATCATATGTAGTCAGTGATGTTTTCCTGTCTCCTTTTTTTTTTTTTATGTTTGTTTTATTTATTTTGAGAGAGAGAGTGCACACACAAGCAGGGGAGGGGCAGAGAGAGAGAGAGAGGGAGAGAGAGAATCCTAAGCAGGCTCTGCACTGTCAGCTCAGAGCCCAGTGTGGGGCTCAGTCTCATGAACCATGACATCATGACCTGAATGGAAACCAAGAGTTGGCTGCTTTAACGGACTGAGCCACCCAGGTGTCCCATCCTCTTTATCTTTTTTAACTCCATTTCCTGTTTGAATCCCTTCCACATGTTGATCAGTCATGGCTGTTAGTATACATACCTTTTACAACAGTGTCTTTAAGAGTCGTTTAGGGGTCCCTGAGACTCTTTCAGGAGTCAAAACTATGTTCATGACAGTACTAAAACATTATTTGCTTGCAAGTATGTAGTGGAGTTTTCCAAAGGCTACGTGATGAATAACCAACTGAATACAGAAACAGATAGGAGCATATAGCTGTCTTCCTTAATCCAGGAAAGACTTGTGGAATGTAAAATAAGGCTACTCTTCTCTACATTTGCAGTGAGAAGGACTAAGGTTTATTTCTATGTTAGAACATAAAAATGAGCCCAGTGTGAACCAGAAAGTCATGGTGCCCTGTCTAGTGATTGAATGGATTATGGGTGGTCACAGGTGGTGCCCACCACACAACATTTCCCTATACATTCTAGTGACATCCTGATAGACTGAGGCTGTGCCCCTGGTCTAGAGAAATGAAACTTCTGCTCCTTTTTCATAATTGTGCTAGAGGGTATATTCCAGATTATAGTCTGGAGAAATCTGGAGAAAGGAGGGCTTGATTTGAAGTGGGAATACTGTCCAACCTTGCCAATGACCCCTCTGATATGTGCCACAATTGGAATGTGGGAGCAACCAAAAGGACCTTTCAGGACAGCCTTTTATTTGACAATATTAACTGAGCATCTACTATGTTCCAGTCATGTTCTAGGGGCCGGAAATAAGTCAGTGCACAAAATAAAAACAAAAATGCCTCTACCCTCATGGAGCTTCCATTCCAGCCTTGGAGTCCTTTGGTCTAGGCACAGCCCCCTCTTCAGGGGAGTCTCAGAGTTGGTGATGGCTGCTGTGGGTCTTGAACAATGACTGTTGTTTCTCAGTGACTGACTGCTAAGGATAGAGTGGAAACTGCTTGACATGTTGTGATTTTATTTTTTATTATAAAAAAAAAAACAGGTACCAAGTGGTTTGGGATTTTTCAAATCATACATGGAGCAATAAAGGTAGCCTATCTCATCACCCCTGTTGTGGCTGTTTTAATCTTGTTTTGTTTTCAAGTTGGCGCCGCTTTTGTCAAGAAATTTAACTTAAAAAAATTCAATACCAACCGATGTTAAATTTATTCTAATTGTTTTTCATTATTTGAAGAAAAATGTTCATACATCCGTGAGATTTTCCTTGCCTGGTGAGTTGCTCCCAGGACCCTGTAATTTGTTTAATAGACTTTTATACAGAAAGAGATTACTTGGCTCATTAGATTGAGTCACTTAATAATGACTTGAAGGTTAACTAATGCGGCCATCAGACTCTGCTCACTGGCTGGATGTCTATCATATCACTCACTGACTTCAGTCATTTCTAAATGCAGACAACTAGGAATACCATTCGAATATTAATGGAAAAAGAAACTGACATTCAAAATATGAATGACCAAAAATTGCCTCTAAAGATTATTTTAATTTTAGGATACACTTGAATAGAAGCTCTTTTTTTTTTTTTTTTTTTTTCTTCCAATTGGGTGGCATTGTGACCTTAATCAGAATGCACCAAATGGCTGTTGTCTATTTAGCATTGCTACCTGCCAGGTGCCCATTTCTAGCCATGCCTGGTATACTAAAGACCAGAATGTCTAGGGTTCACATAAAATCCCAGTCTTCTGCCAGAGTGGGAAAGACATAGCCACTTGGCTGCTTAGGGCAGAGATGGGGGAAACTAAGGGATCATTTCAAAGATGCCCAACCAACCTCTTTTTTTGTTCTTTTAAATCCCTTAAATCCCACACCTTACCTCTACCTTCAGAGATACATGGAGTCTCTAATTCCTGGGCCTTCCCAGGTTCTGAAGTTCTGACCCACTTGCTTGTTTGTTCACCCTGATGTGGGCAGCATTTAAATTTTAGCATGCCCTTGTCTGTTACAACTTTCCATTCCTCTGTTTACTTTCCAGATTCCGAAGTTGTGATGTCTCTCATGTACTGTTCTGTCATTTGCCACTCTTTGTGTCCCTATGAATTTATGCCATTTATTGCCCTTTACTGGGATTTTGATGGGATTTTGAGAGGAAAGGAGATAAACATGTATTCATTCTTCCATGCTTTACTGGAAGCCCAAGTTGTAACCTATATTATCAAGTACATGCAACATCCCAGGAGTTGTGTTAGACACTTGGTCTTTTCTCTCATTTAAAAATCCATTCAAATGTTATTGAGGTTAGAATATTCATTCACATTAGTGCTATTCACCTGGTATTTTTTGAGCACCTCCTATATGCTAGGCACTGTCACATAAATTATTTCATTCAATCATCGACATCCACTCTGAGGCATATAGATATCATACCTCATTTTAATGAATATGGAAACAAATTTAAAGTTACAGGCCTAGTAAAAGGTAATGCCGTGTTTGAGATGGGTTTTTTAAAATAAATATGCTTTCTGTGTATCAACTATCTATTGGATATTAGATAGATAATTATTGTGGGTTTTGTTTGTTTTTTATGTGAGCTCTATGCCCAATGTGGTGTGGGGCTTGAACTCATGACTCCAAAATCAAGAGTTGCATGTTCTACCGATTGAGCCAGCCAAGCACCCCAACCGTTGTGGATTTTTTAAGCAAGGGAATATAGTATAGGGTAAAAATGCTGTTTTTGTTTAATACAGTGATGATAGTTAAGAGATATGGTAGATCTAAAAAGATAGGCATCAAGGTCAACTAGCACTTGAAGTAGTAATAACACAGGCCTGCAGTGTTAAGAGCCTAGACTGAGGGGGAGAGAGTAGCAGTAGCAATGAGGAAGGTAATTAGGTTTAAGAACCTTGGGGGTGTGGGGTGCATTTGATTCCATTCTCTTAAATGAGCTACTGTAACAAAGAACTTAGCCCTCAGTCTTATACTCTCATTTCTGAATACAAATTAGTAGGCGTTGGTAACCTGACTTGACTGTGACATGAATGAGGTGTTAAAGAGAATGTCAGGTTTTCAAGTCAGGTGAATAGGAGTACCATATCTAGGCCTGAGGTCTGGTGGGAAGAAGTGCAAGTGGAAATTAGTAAATTTGAACAATAATTACCTGTGAATGTCATGGTTTCTTGGAGATATGAATATCTGATATGTCTTCTGTATTCCTTTCTTTGTTTTTTGACATTTATCTGAATGCCTTGTAATCATATCATATACTATTACAGAAAGTTGACTTCACTCAGTCACATGATTTCTTGGTAGGTAATATATATTCATGTTTTAAGCTAATCTTTAGTATTTTTAAATTTGTAATTTGAGGGCCTTTTTTTTTTTTTCCTTTTTGGAAGCATGTACTCTGATTTTATTAACACACAAAGTGTTTTTACAAGTCAGTTCTAAAGAATGAAGAACCCAATGTAAAAGACAGGAATGGACAATTCACATAAAGAGAAGAAAGATCAATAGTCACCATAATTAAAGGCACACAAACAAAATACACACACACACACACACACACACACACACACACATATATATATGTAATTTTTCAAATGTGATATTGAAAATTATTTAAAGATGTGTCAATCCTCAGTACTAGGGAAACGCATTTTCAATTACTACTGATGGGAAGTGAGGGAGGGAGTATAAATCAGTGCAACCTTCTTGGAGGGCAGCTCGATGATATCTATCCAAAAATTTAAATGCATATATCCCTTGATACAGCAATTCATCTTCTGCAAATTATCTCATAGACACCCTTGCATAAGTGTCTCATGATAGATGCCAAAGAATACCCATGGTGCATTGTTTGTAACAATAAAACACTGAGGATAGCATAATTCTTCATTTGTAGAGGAATTAGTTAAATGGGATTATGCAGTCCATATCATAGAATATGATATAGACTTTAAAAAGAGTGAGGTAAAGCCAGATATATGGGAAAATGTCCAAGGTATGTTAAGTTTAAAAAAAAAAAGATGTAGAATAAGATGTATGATAAAGTTTGATTTATGTTAAAAATTAGGTTTCTAAATGCATAAAATATTCCTGGAAATGTGCTCCAGAAGAATGCGCAGTTAACAGTAGTTACCTCTAGAGAGGCAACAGGGTTGGAAACCAGAGAGATTTACTCTTGCAGTTTTTATATTCTGTACACATATTAGTTTTATTATTTTTTTTAACTTTATTTACTTTCGAGAGAGACAGAGTACAAGTGGGAGGGGCAGAGAGAGAGGGAAAGAGAGAATCCCGCTGTTAACATGGAGCCCGTCGCGGGACTCAGTCCCATGAAGCAGGAGATCATGACCTGAGCTGAAATCAAGAGGCTTAACCAACTGAGCCACCCAGGTACCCCTAATTTTATTTTTTTAAGTGTATAAAATTAATAAGAAAAAATAGGACTCCAGTTGTCCTTTGCTAAACATTTTTTTAAAAAACTCTACCCCCAAGATGGGGCTCGAACTCACCACCCCAAGATCAAGAGTATTACGCTCTACTGACAGAGTCAGCCAGGTGCCCCTCCTTTGCTAAACTTAAAATGAACCTTGCTTTCCAGAACTAAAAAAATTATATTATAGAAAATTTCAAACCTTATCTATACCCCTTCCCCCTTCCTTACCTTAGTCCTGGATTATTTTGAAACAAATCTTAAACATTGTATTATTTCATCTATAAATAGTTTATCATGTGCCTCTAAAAGAGAAGAATTATTTTTATAAACCTAACCACAATAATTATCATGCATGTAAATATTGACAGTAATTCCTTAATGTCACCAAATATCTATTAGCCAATGTTCAAATCTCCCCAATATTTCATTTTTTAAAATAGTTTGCTCGTTTGAATCAGAATCCAAGTAAAGTTCAGACATTGCAATTAACTGAGAGTATCTGTCTCTGTCTCTTGCCTCCCCCCACTCTTTTTCCTTGAAATCGATTTGTCCTATTTGAAATCATTTGTCCTATAGAACTTTCTTCAGCCTGAATATTGGTGACTATATCCCAGTGTCAGTTAACCATTATTAGGTTGTTTATTATGTTGTCTGTAAATTAGTAGTTAAATCCAGAGACTAATTAGATTCAGGTTCTTTTTTTTTTTTTTAAGTTTATGTATTTATTTTGAGAGAGAGAGAAAGAGTATGAGTAGGAGAGGAACAGAGAGAGAGAGAAAGAGAGAATCCCAAGCAGGTTCCACGTTGCCAGCACAGAGCCTGATGGGGTTCTCAAACTCACGAAACTGCAAGATCATGACCTGAGCCAAAACCAAGAGTCAGACCCTTACCCCACTGAGCCCCCACGTGCCCCCAGTTTCTATTTTCGAGGAAGAAATGCTTGTGAGTGTTCGTATATATTTCCATCATGAGGTACATAATGTCTGGTTATCTTTCCTGGGTGATATTGGTAGCTTTTGATGATCATTGCTTAGGCCCACTAATTCATAAGAATCTTCCATAAATGGAACGATTAGCTAGTGTTGGAAGGCTCCCCAGAGGAAGGATAAGTAAGAGCCAGACCAAGGAAGCAGTGGGTAGCCAGAACAATGATGAAAATGTTCTAGGGGAGGGAGCAGCTTGTGCAAAGGCCTAGAGGTGAGAGCAAGCTGTTCCATAGGGGAACTAAAAATAATTTAGAACAGTGGGAGCAAAGCTGTGGTGTGAGGAAAGTGGGATGGGCTAGAGAGGTTCAGGACCAGACTATGAGAGACTTGATGGGCCATAGCAAGGAGTTTTGGGGCTTTATCCCCAAGTCAGTGAGAATGACATATTTGGGTTTTAGGCTGAATTCAGGAAAGCCTGTTGAAAAGCAGTTTCAGGGGTGCCAGCCTGGCTTAGTCTGAAGAGCTGCAACTCTTAATCTTGGGGTCATGGATCTGAGCCCCATGTTGGGATAGACATTACTTAAAAATAACATCTTGGATAAAAAGAAAAGCAGTTACAGTATTGTGGGCTAGAACTGATGGTGGTTTGAATTAGATTCGAGGCAATGGAGATGGAAGTAGTCTTGTCCATTCTTTGAGAAAATGATTACTGAGCACCTGTTTTTGGTGGGTGCTGTTCCAGGCTCTTGGGAGTCAGCAATGGCCAAAATAGAACTCCCTGCCCTCATGGAGCTTACACTCTAGTGGGAGAAAGACAATAAATACGTAAATATATACTATGCTTACATAGTGGTAATTGCCAGGGAGGAAGATAAATCAGGAAGGAGGATAAGGATAAGGGAGTGTTATGTGGGGAACAATTTTTTTTTAATGTTTGTTTGTTTATTTAGTTTGAGAGAGGGAGAGAATGAGTTGGAGGAGGGGCAGAGAGAGGGGGAGAGAGAGAATCCCAAGCAGGCTCCGCACTGTCAGTGTGGAGCCCAATGCGGGGTCCCATCTCATGAACTGTGAGATCATGACCTGAGCCAAAATCAAGAGTCAGAGGCTTTACTGACTGGGACACCCAGGTGCCCTGGGAATAATTTTTTATATCAAGTGATGAGTGAAGGCTTCACTGAGAAGGTAACATTTGAGCACATATCTGAATGACATGAAGAAGAAAGCCATGTGGACTTACCTGAGGGAAGAGCATTTGAAGCAGCAGAAACAGAATTGCATGAGTCTTGGAATCGGAGAGTATCTGGTATGTTGGAGGAACAGCCAGTGGCTGGAGAGGAATATGTGAGCAGGAGAATAATGGGAGCTGGGCCAGAGAGATAGCCTTACTGGTCATTGTGAAATTGTGATGGAGGGAAATAGAATCAAGATTCAAATGGAAGAATCAGTAAAATTTGGGGATTGACTGGATATGGGTAGTGGTAAGGAGGAAAGAGATAGGGAACACAGTAATCTCGTAACATGAATATTTTGGCTTCATTTAAGAGAATAAAGCAGCTGGAGCAGATAAGCTTAGATACCTATTATCATGCAAATCTCTTTTTTATTACAACATTGGGAAAGAGGTAATATTGATTATACCCATTATGAAGGGAAAAAGTCTCTCATCATAGAATGGATTTTCCTTTGGTTTTGGTAGTTCTCTAATTAGGGACAGACTTGACTGTTCAGCAGCCAGGAGAATGCCTGAATAATGGGGTAGCAGTGTTAGGCTAGCTATGGATGGAGCCCTTAGGGTACTGAAAACTGCCCCCTGACACATTACCACATCCTAGATACATAGACACACACATCCCATTTGCGTTTTGTTCTTGCAATCGTTAACATATCTGCCAAATTCCTAGTTGACATTAACCTAGTTCAATAGTATTGCAACTGCTTCTACTGAGAGAAGAGTCATTATGATTCTGTGTCTGTTCTAAACATGGTTTTAGGAGGTGCATCCATTCCTTGAATCCTCATTTACTGATGATCTGCATAACTTTGTGTGATGCCTGAGTTACAAAGAGGACAATGACATGGTCATTGTGCCAGGTCTCGAGGACTTCAAAATCTAATAAGGTGGACAAAGGAAATCAGGGACCACAGGGAGGCATGCCATAATATTGGGTGTGAGGAAGGTATGATGGGGAGACCAGGGAAGGATTCCTTAAGCTTTGGGCTGAGTGAAGCAGATTTCAAAAAGAAGAGGAGAACTTCTGGATCCATGGAGTTCTCATTTGCTGCCTAATCTGTTTGTAACACTCCTACTTCTGTCCTTTCCAAGTCCCTCAGACCCATCTTCCTAAGGAAAGTTGTGTTTACAGGTCCCTGAGTGACCTTCCTTGTTCTTTCTCAGTATTCTGTAGACTGTAATAGCCAGAAGGAAACAACTACAGGGTCAGTTAACAGAAGGCAAGTAGTATACACAGGTTCACATGTAGTTTATTTTATATCAATTCATAATTAAAATTAATAATACTATCGTACAAATAGAACTATATGGAAGTAGCGTTAAAAATAAAGTGGCTTCTATCCTGTAGAATAGCATTTCTCAAACTTACGGCATTTGTATACCACTGTTATGATTTTTGTCACATACGGGTAAAATTTGTAGAGTTACTTAATATTTTTCTGTAAGCCAAATTACTTTTTTTTTCTAATTAAAAGCCTACTCACCTTAAAAATATTCATGGAGTTATGGATTTTCTCTTCTTTCATCAAGCACATTAAAATAATATGTGACTACTTATTAGAAAATTTTTGCCCCTGGAGAGTGCCATTTCTTTCTTTCTTTCTTTCTTTCTTTCTTTCTTTCTTTCTTTTCTTTTCTTTTCTTTTCTTTTCTTTTCTTTTCTTTTCTTTTCTTT